>NC_140176.1:43115963-43177008 GCF_963971535.1 Notolepis coatsorum | reverse complement strand
AACCTCACTCTCCAGGTCTATAGACCACAGTGGAACCTCACTCTCCAGGTCTATAGACCACAGTGGAACCTCACTCTCCAGGTCTATAGATCACAGTGGAACTTCACTCTCCATGTCTATAGACCACAGTGGAACCTCACTCTCCATGTCTATAGATCACAATGGAACCTCACTCTCCAGGTATATAGATCACAGTGGAACCTCACTCTCCAGGTCTATAGACCTCAGTGGAACCTCACTCTCCATGTCTATAGACCACAGTGGAACCTCACTCTCCAGGTCTATGGATCACAATGGAACCTCACTCTCCAGGTCTATAGATCATAGGTGGAACCTCACTCTCCGGTCTATAGACCACAGTGGAACCTCACTCTCCAGGTCTATAGATCACAATGGAACCTCACTCTCCAGGTCTATAGATCATAGGTGGAACCTCACTATCCAGGTCTATAGATCACAGTGGAACCTCACTCTCCAGGTCTATAGATCATAGGTGGAACCTCACTCTCCAGGTCTATAGATCATAGGTGGAACCTCACTCTCCAGGTCTATAGATCACAATGAAACCTCACTCTCAATGTCTATAGACCACAGTGGAACCTCACTCTCTAGGTCTATAGATCATAGGTGGAACATCACTCTCCAGGTCTATAGATCACAGTGGAACCTCACTCTCCAGGTCTATATATCACAATGAAACCTCACTCTCCATGTCTATAGACCACAATGGAACCTCACTCTCCATGTCTATAGATCACAATGGAACCTCACTCTCCAGGTCTATAGATCACAATGAAACCTCACTCTCCATGTCTATAGACCACAATGGAACCTCACTCTCCAAGTCTATAGATCATAGGTGGAACCTCACTCTCCGGTCTATAGACCACAGTGGAACCTCACTCTCCAGGTCTATAGACCACAGTGGAACCTCACTCTCCAGGTCTATAGATCACAGTGGAACCTCACTCAGGCCCATAGGCTAAGGCTACTCTATTTGGGTGAAAATTGACTGTAAATAAATTGGGGGAAAACTCTGTTGCATATCCTCAAACCATCCAATTACACACTTGTGTGCACTCACACACACACACCATACACCTTCCATGTCTGGGGGTAATTAAAGCTGAAAGGTGAAAAGCACTTTATCAAATGAATGGCTAAAGCGCTACAGACCATAGTCATTATCAGTCCTAGCAGGCTGTTGGAGACTCCTGTGAAGACTAGGATGTATTTGAGAGCACACGTAATCTCTAACTGAATTTAATTGCTAGGTGGAGGGTGGTGGTGGTGGAGGAGGAGGGGGGGGGGGGGGGTTGGGGGGGGTTGCCATATTTATGAGGGTAAACATGATACTGTGCTTCCATGCTGCCTCCTCACATGTGGTTTCTCAATCTCGGGTCATCTCACCTGCATCTGCTTCTCATGAAGGCAACTGCTTTGGGAATAAAGTATTAATTATACCCGTGCGGTTAAATGCTGTCTGGGGCTATCAGCGTAGAGAGAGAGAGGGAGCGCGTTTCAATTTTTTTTGCCCCTTCATAATTCCTGTGTGTTTTGCGAGAGGTGGGGTGCAGGACCGGGCATGTTAACACCACACGTCTGAGCCTCCGAGGTGGTGCAGGGTCTCCTTCAGTATTAGGACCCAGAGAGAGAGGTGCTGCACATCTTTATTAATGGAGTCCCAACACAACAATATGACCCTTTCTGTGGCTCTGCTGTATACACACACACACACACACACACACACACACCACACACACACACACACACACACACACACACACACTCACACACACACACACACACACACACACACACACACACAAACATGTGTCGTGTTGCTGACCCCCCCCCCTCTCGCTCTCTCCCTCTTCTCTCTCTCTTTCTCTCTCTCTCACTTTCTCCATTTATCTCTCTCCCCTCCTTTCTATCACTCTCTATCTTCCCCTCTCTCTTTCTCCCTCTCTCTCTTTCTCCCTTTATCTCTCTCCACCCCCCTCTCTCACTCTCCTTTCTCTTTCTCTCTCTCTCTCTCTCTCTCTCTCCTCTCTCTCTCTCTCTCTCTCTCTCTCTCTCTCTCTCTCTCTCTCTCTCTCTCTCTCTCTCTCTCTCTCTCTCTGATTTTCCGGCAAAGCTGATATTACACAACAGATATCCACAGCCTATAAAGCCCATATTGATGGAGTTATCTATAATGTGACAATAGTGTTTTGTGATATTTTATATTGGCTGTGTTGTCTGCAGTCCTGGCCTCCATGACACCTGCGATACAGCGACACACATAATAATAAACCTGCAACACACATAACAATAAACCATCGTCACCGGTTCAACAAGGCCTCATACTTCTGTTCCTTTTCAATGTGGCAGTAAAATTATTTAAAATTCAAATGCAAATCCTCTTCCTTGACTTTGTTGACAGAGTCTGGCTATGGGGCGAAAATAATGTGGTCATGAGGCATGGTTTCTACCTTCAGCCTTTAATCGGCGTGGTTTATTATTTACATGGCAAGGCAACAGTACATGAGTTCTCCTCTCCGTGAGAGGCAGGTGGGAAAGAGATAGAGGGGGAGGAGACATCTCCTTAAATACTCTCCACCTGGTGGTAGCATTAGCGGCTCCGCCTATAGCGCCCTCTAGTGGACACAGTTATGTACAGTCAGTGGAAACAGTTGTGTACAGTTAGACAGTTACTTGCAATCCTACATATAACCTCTAACTTTAACACTCCCACTTAGGGTTGTATAGCACACTGTATAACTTCTTCAAAAACAATTTACAAAGAAAATAATAAAGTTCAGAACATCAAAAATAATATGGCAGTCAATATTTACACACCAAACATGACCTCTGCAAATCTCTTCAATTTCAGTTTGTAAGCAGGTTTCATCATAGCGTCTGCTACCATGTCGTCCGTTGGACAATAAATCAGTGTCATTCTTTCTTCTCTGATGAAATGATATTTTATATCGACATGTTTACATCTATGCCGGCACACAGGGTTTCTAGCAATCGCAATGGTTCCCTGGTTGTCCTCGTAAACAACAGTCTTCATATATACATAGGTATCCATCCCTTCGAGCAGTTGTTCTAGATAAATACATTCCAGTATTGTCATAGCTAGAGCCATATATTCGGCTTCACAACTTGATAGTGCCACTGTGGGCTGCTTCTTTGTTTTCCACGAAACCAGTGAGCTGTTTGTGTTCAAACTCACACAATATCCTGTGGTACTTCCTCTATCTGTGGTGTCAGCTGCCCAGTCTGCATCACTGTAGGCTTTAAGCCCTAAGCCCTCGCTGGTCTTTCTAAAACACAGCTGTTTATCTGCTGTACCTTTGAGATAACGAAAAACATGTTTTGCTGTAATCCAGCGCTCCTCTGTGGGGTCAGCAAAATGCTGTGACAATTTGCTCACTACAAAACATAGGTCGGGGCGAGTACATGTTGTCGAATAGATGAGGCTACCCACTGCTTCTCTGTACATTTTTACATCTGTCAGTTTGGCTGTGGGGGAGAATGTTTCACCGTAGTCTATCCCCTTCCTCTGACTGTAACCTTTAGCTACAAATCTCGCTTTGTACTTGTCGTGGCCTTCAATACCCTCCTTGATTGAATACACCCATTTCCCTCCCACTGTCTGTCTGCCCTCTGGTAACTTGGTTAGAGTAAAGGTGTGGTTGTCCTCTAGGGACCTCATCTCCTCATCCATTGCTCTCTCCCATTTACTTGATTCAGGGGACACTATGGCCTCTTTAAAGGTCTGAGGTACCCCACTGACTACTCTGTAGCAGTAATCAATGGTGGTAAGTGTACTGTCATCCTCATCACTTTCTCTCCCGGCATAGTCAGTCAGATACTTTGGGGGTTTGTGTTCCCTTGAGGGATACCTCCCACTGCTTGGGGCACGTGACGTCACCCTCGGGTGCTCCTCGTCATCGCCCTCTGGGGGTTGCTTACTGTCTGTCTGCACGACCGTGCTAAGTACACTGGGCTGAGGTGTCTCTGTTTCTTCATACCTTACTCTGGAGTCCAGCTCTGGCTCCTCTGTCTGTGTCTCGCTCTCACATGTTGTCTTTGTGACAAACTTGACTAGCCTGTGTTTCTGCACTCTCCCTTTACCGAGATGATGAACTAGGAAAGCGGGGCTTCCTTTGTCGTGCTCTACAAAGAGTCCTTTTTCACATCTGGACTCAAGCTTTCCTCTGTCCTGCAGGTAAGCATAACACACTGATCCAAATTGGTGCATTCTAGCTAGATTACACTTCTTTCCTGTCAGTGCTGTATACAGGGTAGTGCCCATGTGCTTATTAAAGCACCTGTTTCTGGTGTAAGCGGCTTCTTGCACCGCATAATGCCATAGACTCTTAGGTAAGTTACTGTCTACTAGCTTACACCTAGCCATTTCGAAAAGAGTGCGCCATTCCCTCTCTGCCACTCCGTTCTGGTGTGGGGAATATGGACATGACGTCTCGTGTCTTATCTTGTTCCTTCTCAACAGTGATTGGAACTCTCTGTTTGTGAACTCGGTTCCGTTGTCGGACCTCAAGCATCTTACAGTATGTTACCATAAGGGGCTACGTCTGCCAGGAATTTCTCTGTGGCCTGGAGTGTGTCACTCTTTGCTTTGAGAAAGTAAACAAACACTGCCCCTGTGCACACATCTGTAAAAGACTGTACATATCTAAAGCCTCCTATGGACTCGTTGCTTACTGGACCGGCTAGATCTGTGTTAACTAGCACAAGTGGTACCTTTACTTTTTCTGTGGGATTTCTGTTTCTCGATTGAGTAAACTTCCCCTTTTTGCACACTACACATTCTTTGTTAGGTCTACGCTTTTCACCTTCAATGTGCATGCCTTCTGTCACTGCTTGCAGTTTCAGTAAATCCTCATAATTACAATGACCCATAATCTCATGCCATGTCTGAATATCGTGACTGACAGTCACGTTACACATATCATTATTATTAGGGATGCTCGATATTGGCTTTTTTACCGATACCGATATACCGATATTGTCCAACTTTTAATTTCCGATACCGATATCAACCGATATCACATTTTAATGCCGATATCGGCCTATAATATAGGTAGGCCGATAATATCGGACATCATTTCTATAGAAATGTAAAAAAAAAAAAAAATAATAATAATAATTCTCGGCATCGCCCGGGCCTTCAGCACCCTCTCTCCCGCCTCCGCGGCGGCTGGGTGGGTATCTTCTGAGGCCTCAAAATTTCTTGAACTCTCCCAGCAACATGTCCGCTGAACCGTGTGTTACCAGTAGTGTGAACGGTTTGTACAGCTCCGGTAGTCCTCTCATAACCATCGCCATCATTAGTCCATCGCTTGGTGCTTCTCCTGCACTCTTAAGCGCCGTAATGATCTGCTCAGCTCTGATGACGTATTCGGTCACAGTCTCGGTGTGCCCCTTCTTCAGTGCTGTTAGTGTTGTGTAGAGGGATACGATTCTGGGTCTTCCTTGTCCGATATAATGTTCTCTCAACACTTTCAGGCTTTCTCTGCCTTTGTCCTTAGTGTCGCGGAATATCAGCCCCAAGCTTGTGTCGTCTAGCAGTGGTGCTAACTCACAGTATGCATCTGCATTATGCTTGTTGTCCAGGGCTCACCCGGCCGCCGTTACTTCTCCCGTGGGGGCCGTCAAGATCGTTGTCTTCAGTCACACACCGTGCATGCAGCACAACATGCGCTCTTCCCAGAGCTCATAGTCCTCTGCTCTTCCGTTGAACGAGGGCCATTTGCTCTTTCCTTTAGTCGCCATCCTCTTTTTGACGGTAGGCGTAGCTTTAGCTCCTGTTGGCCTAGCCTTTAGCCACGCGGTGCTCCCGGTGCTAACCTAGCCTATACTTCAGCTAAACTTGCTACCCTTATTATTTCGCCCCTGCGTGATCTGGGCCCATAACCTGTAGACAGAGTCAGCTATGGGGCGACAATAATATGTTCATGAGACATGGTTTCTTCACTTAGCCATTAAACGGCGTGGTTTATTATCACGTTGCACCCAACAGTACATGAGAGTCCTTCTCTTGTGAGCGACGGAGGAAGAGACAGAGGGGGAGTTAACACCTGGCGGCAGCATTAGCAGCTCCGCCTATAGCGCCCTCTTGTGGAAACAGTTAGACAGTTACATGCAATCGTACACATCACATAACTTTAACAATGGCTCCTCGACAATGTCAAAATCTAGATTTTAAAATACATGAAAATGTTGTCCGATACATTGTTGTCTGTGGCTACGTTTGTACTGCATTTCAAATGTTCATGTCTATGTAGTTTGTCAAATTGTTATTTATGGTCATGTTTTGTATTGCTTTTCTGTCTGAGACCAAGGACCACAATGGAAATAAGTCTTGACTTTTTTGTGTAGCATCCTTGACGTTTTTCTAGAATCTTGTATTTTTTTAAATGTCTAATAAAATAAAATAAAATCAATAGTCCGCTAGTGCTAATCATCTAGTGTTAGTGCTCTAGTGTTAGTCCTCTAGTATTAGTCCACTAGTGTTAGTCCTCTAGTGTTAGTGCTCTAGTGTTAGTGCTCTAGTGTTAGTCCTCTAGTGTTAGTCCTCTAGTGTTAGTGCTCTAGTGTTAGTCCTCTAGTGTTAGTCCTCTAGTGTTAGTCCTCTAGTGTTAGTCCTCTAGTGTTAGTCCTCTAGTATTAGTCCTCTAGTGTTAGTGCTCTAGTGTTAGTCCTCTAGTGTTAGTCCTCTAGTGTTAGTCCTCTGGTATTAGTCCTCTAGTGTTAGTCCTCTAGTGTTAGTGCTCTAGTGTTAGTCCTCTAGTGTTAGTGCTCTAGTGTTAGTGCTCTAGTGTTAGTCATCTAGTGTTAGTCCTCTAGTATTAGTCCTCTAGTGTTAGTCCTCTAGTGTTAGTCCTCTAGTGTTAGTCCTCTAGTGTTAGTCCTCTAGTATTAGTCCTCTAGTGTTAGTCCTCTAGTGTTAGTCCAATAGTGCTAGTCCTCTAGTATTAGTGCTCTAGTGCTAGTCCCCTAGTGATAGTGCTCTAGTGTTAGTCCTCTAGTATTAGTGCTCTAGTATTAGTCCTCTAGTGTTAGTCCTCTAGTGTTAGTGCTCTAGTGTTAGTCCTCTAGTGTTAGTCCTCTAGTGTTAGTCCTCTAGTGTTAGTCCTCTAGTGTTAGTCCACTAGTGTTAGTCCAATAGTGTTAGTCCTCTAGTGTTAGTCCTCTAGTGTTAGTGCTCTAGTATTAGTGCTCTAGTGTTAGTCCTCTAGTGTTAGTGCTCTAGTGTTAGTGCTCTAGTGTTAGTCCTCTAGTGTTAGTCCTCTAGTGTTAGTCCTCTAGTGTTAGTCCACTAGTGTTAGTGCTCTAGTGTTAGTCCTCTAGTATTAGTCCACTAGTGTTAGTCCAATAGTGTTAGTCCTCTAGTGTTAGTCCTCTAGTGTTAGTCCTCTAGTGTTAGTCCACTAGTGTTAGTCCAATAGTGTTAGTCCTCTAGTGTTAGTCCTCTAGTATTAGTGCTCTAGTGTTAGGCCTCTAGTGTTAGTGCTCTAGTGTTAGTTCTCTAGTGTTAGTCCTCTAGTGTTAGTCCTCTAGTGTTAGTCCTCTAGTATTACTCCTCTAGTATTAGTCCTCTAGTGTTAGTCCTCTAGTGTTAGTCCTCTAGTGTTAGTCCTCTAGTATTAGTCCTCTAGTATTAGTGCTCTAGTGTTAGTCCTCTAGTGTTACTCCTCTAGTATTAGTGCTCTAGTGTTGGTGCTCTAGTGTTAGTCCTCTAGTATTAGTGCTCTAGTGTTAGTCATCTAGTGTTAGTCCTCTAGTATTAGTCCTCTAGTATTAGTGCTCTAGTGTTAGTCCTCTAGTGTTACTCCTCTAGTATTAGTCCTCTAGTGTTAGTCCTCTAGTGTTACTCCTCTAGTATTAGTGCTCTAGTGTTGGTGCTCTAGTGTTAGTCCTCTAGTATTACTCCTCTAGTATTAGTGCTCTAGTGTTGGTGCTCTAGTGTTAGTCCTCTAGTGTTACTCCTCTAGTATTAGTGCTCTAGTGTTGGTGCTCTAGTGTTAGTCCTCTAGTATTACTCCTCTAGTATTAGTGCTCTAGTGTTGGTGCTCTAGTGTTAGTCCTCTAGTGTTACTCCTCTAGTATTAGTGCTCTAGTGTTGGTGCTCTAGTGTTAGTCCTCTAGTATTACTCCTCTAGTATTAGTGCTCTAGTGTTGGTGCTCTAGTGTTAGTCCTCTAGTGTTACTTCTCTAGTATTAGTGCTCTAGTGTTGGCGCTCTAGTGTTAGTCCTCTAGTATTAGTGCTCTAGTGTTAGTCCTCTAGTGTTAGTCCTCTAGTGTTAGTCCTCTAGTATTAGTGCTCTAGTATTAGTCCTCTAGTGTTACTCCTCTAGTATTAGTCCTCTAGTGTTAGTCCTCTAGTATTAGTCCTCTAGTGTTAGTCCTCTAGTGTTAGTCCTCTAGTGTTAGTCCTCTAGTATTAGTCCTCTAGTATTAGTGCTCTAGTATTAGTCCTCTAGTGTTAGTCCTCTAGTGTTAGTCCTCTAGTGTTAGTCCTCTAGTGTTAGTCCTCTAGTGCTCTAGTGTTAGTCCTCTAGTGTTAGTGCTCTAGTGTTAGTCCTCTAGTGTTAGTCCTCTAGTGTTAGTCCACTAGTATTAGTCCTCTAGTATTAGTCCTCTAGTGTTAGTCCTCTAGTGTTAGTCCTCTAGTGTTAGTCCTCTAGTGTTAGTCCTCTAGTGTTAGTCCTCTAGTGCTCTAGTGTTAGTCCTCTAGTGTTAGTCCTCTAGTGTTAGTCCTCTAGTGCTCTAGTGTTAGTCCTCTAGTGTTAGTGCTCTAGTGTTAGTCCTCTAGTGTTAGTCCTCTAGTGTTAGTCCACTAGTATTAGTCCTCTAGTATTAGTCCTCTAGTGTTAGTCCTCTAGTGTTAGTCCTCTAGTGTTAGTCCTCTAGTGTTAGTCCACTAGTGTTAGTGCTCTAGTATTAGTCCTCTAGTGTTAGTGCTCTAGTGTTAGTCCTCTAGTGTTAGTGCTCTAGTGTTAGTCCTCTAGTGTTAGTGCTCTAGTGTTAGTCCTCTAGTGTTAGTGCTCTAGTGTTAGTGCTCTAGTGTTAGTCCTCTAGTGTTAGTCCTCTAGTATTAGTCATCTAGTGTTAGTGCTCTAGTGTTAGTCCTCTAGTATTAGTCCACTAGTGTTAGTGCTCTAGTGTTAGTCCTCTAGTATTAGTCCACTAGTGTTAGTCCTCTAGTATTAGTCCTCTAGTGTTAGTCCTCTAGTGTTAGTCCTCTAGTGTTAGTCCTCTAGTATTAGTCCTCTAGTATTAGTCCTCTAGTGTTAGTCCTCTAGTGTTAGTCCTCTAGTGTTAGTCCTCTAGTGTTAGTCCTCTAGTGTTAGTCCACTAGTGTTAGTGCTCTAGTGTTAGTCCTCTAGTATTAGTCCACTAGTGTTAGTCCTCTAGTGTTAGTCCTCTAGTGTTAGTCCTCTAGTGTTAGTCCTCTAGTGCTCTAGTGTTAGTCCTCTAGTGTTAGTCCTCTAGTGTTAGTCCTCTAGTGCTCTAGTGTTAGTCCTCTAGTGTTAGTGCTCTAGTGTTAGTCCTCTAGTGTTAGTCCTCTAGTGTTAGTCCACTAGTATTAGTCCTCTAGTATTAGTCCTCTAGTGTTAGTCCTCTAGTGTTAGTCCTCTAGTGTTAGTCCTCTAGTGTTAGTCCACTAGTGTTAGTGCTCTAGTATTAGTCCTCTAGTGTTAGTGCTCTAGTGTTAGTCCTCTAGTGTTAGTGCTCTAGTGTTAGTCCTCTAGTGTTAGTGCTCTAGTGTTAGTCCTCTAGTGTTAGTGCTCTAGTGTTAGTGCTCTAGTGTTAGTCCTCTAGTGTTAGTCCTCTAGTATTAGTCATCTAGTGTTAGTGCTCTAGTGTTAGTCCTCTAGTATTAGTCCACTAGTGTTAGTGCTCTAGTGTTAGTCCTCTAGTATTAGTCCACTAGTGTTAGTCCTCTAGTATTAGTCCTCTAGTGTTAGTCCTCTAGTGTTAGTCCTCTAGTGTTAGTCCTCTAGTGTTAGTCCTCTAGTATTAGTCCTCTAGTATTAGTCCTCTAGTGTTAGTCCTCTAGTGTTAGTCCTCTAGTGTTAGTCCTCTAGTGTTAGTCCACTAGTGTTAGTGCTCTAGTGTTAGTCCTCTAGTATTAGTCCACTAGTGTTAGTGCTCTAGTGTTAGTCCTCTAGTGTTAGTCCTCTAGTGTTAGTCCTCTAGTATTAGTCCTCTAGTATTAGTGCTCTAGTGTTAGTCCTCTAGTATTAGTCCTCTAGTGTTAGTCCTCTAGTGTTAGTCCTCTAGTGTTAGTCCTCTAGTGTTAGTCCTCTAGTGTTAGTCCTCTAGTATTAGTCCTCTAGTATTAGTGCTCTAGTATTAGTCCTCTAGTATTAGTGATCTAGTGTTAGTGCTCTAGTGTTAGTCCTCTAGTGTTAGTCCTCTAGTATTAGTCATCTAGTGTTAGTCCTCTAGTGTTAGTCCTCTAGTGTTAGTCCTCTAATGTTAGTCCTCTAGTGCTAGTCCTCTAGTGTTAGTCCTCTAGTGTTAGTCCTCTAGTGTTAGTGCTCTAGTGTTAGTCCTCTAGTGTTAGTCCTCTAGTGTTAGTCCTCTAGTGTTAGTCCTCTAGTGTTATTCCTCTACTGTTAGTCCTCTAGTATTAGTCATCTAGTATTAGTGCTCTAGTATTAGTCCTCTAGTATTAGTGATCTAGTGGTAGTGCTCTAGTGTTAGTCCTCTAGTGTTAGTCCTCTAGTATTAGTCATCTAGTGTTAGTCCTCTAGTGTTAGTGCTCTAGTGTTAGTCCTCTAGTGTTAGTCCTCTAGTGTTAGTCCTCTAGTGTTAGTCCTCTAGTGTTAGTCCACTAGTATTAGTCCTCTAGTATTAGTGCTCTAGTGTTAGTCCTCTAGTATTAGTGCTCTAGTGTTAGTCATCTAGTGTTAGTCCTCTAGTGTTAGTCCTCTAGTATTAGTGCTCTAGTATTAGTCCTCTAGTGCTAGTCCTCTAGTGTTAGTCCTCTAGTGTTAGTCCAATAGTGTTAGTCCTCTAGTGTTAGTCCTCTAGTGTTAGTCCTCTAGTGTTAGTCCTCTAGTGTTAGTCCTCTAGTGTTAGTCCACTAGTGTTAGTGCTCTAGTGTTAGTCCTCTAGTATTAGTCCACTAGTGTTAGTCCAATAGTGTTAGTCCTCTAGTGTTAGTCCTCTAGTGTTAGTCCTCTAGTGTTAGTCCACTAGTGTTAGTCCAATAGTGTTAGTCCTCTAGTGTTAGTCCTCTAGTATTAGTGCTCTAGTGTTAGGCCTCTAGTGTTAGTCCTCTAGTGTTAGTCCTCTAGTGTTAGTCCTCTAGTATTAGTCCTCTAGTATTAGTGTTCTAGTGTTAGTCCTCTAGTGTTACTCCTCTAGTATTAGTGCTCTAGTGTTGGTGCTCTAGTGTTAGTCCTCTAGTATTAGTGCTCTAGTATTAGTCCTCTAGTATTAGTGCTCTAGTGTTAGTCCTCTAGTGTTACTCCTCTAGTATTAGTCCTCTAGTGTTAGTCCTCTAGTGTTACTCCTCTAGTATTAGTGCTCTAGTGTTGGTGCTCTAGTGTTAGTCCTCTAGTATTACTCCTCTAGTATTAGTGCTCTAGTGTTGGTGCTCTAGTGTTAGTCCTCTAGTGTTAGTCCTCTAGTGTTACTCCTCTAGTATTAGTGCTCTAGTGTTGGTGCTCTAGTGTTAGTCCTCTAGTATTACTCCTCTAGTATTAGTGCTCTAGTGTTGGTGCTCTAGTGTTAGTCCTCTAGTGTTACTCCTCTAGTATTAGTGCTCTAGTGTTGGTGCTCTAGTGTTAGTCCTCTAGTATTACTCCTCTAGTATTAGTGCTCTAGTGTTGGTGCTCTAGTGTTAGTCCTCTAGTGTTACTCCTCTAGTATTAGTGCTCTAGTGTTGGCGCTCTAGTGTTAGTCCTCTAGTATTAGTCCTCTAGTGTTAGTCCAATAGTGCTAGTCCTCTAGTATTAGTGCTCTAGTGTTAGTCCTCTAGTGTTAGTGCTCTAGTGTTAGTGCTCTAGTGTTAGTCCTCTAGTGTTAGTCCTCTAGTATTAGTCCTCTAGTGTTAGTGCTCTAGTGTTAGTCCTCTAGTGTTAGTCCTCTAGTGTTAGTCCTCTGGTATTAGTCCTCTAGTGTTAGTCCTCTAGTGTTAGTGCTCTAGTGTTAGTCCTCTAGTGTTAGTGCTCTAGTGTTAGTGCTCTAGTGTTAGTCATCTAGTGTTACTCCTCTAGTATTAGTCCTCTAGTGTTAGTCCTCTAGTGTTAGTCCTCTAGTGTTAGTCCTCTAGTGTTAGTCCTCTAGTATTAGTCCTCTAGTGTTAGTCCTCTAGTGTTAGTCTAATAGTGCTAGTCCTCTAGTATTAGTGCTCTAGTGCTAGTCCTCTAGTGATAGTGCTCTAGTGTTAGTCCTCTAGTATTAGTGCTCTAGTATTAGTCCTCTAGTGTTAGTCCTCTAGTGTTAGTCCTCTAGTGTTAGTCCTCTAGTGTTAGTCCTCTAGTGTTAGTCCTCTAGTGTTAGTCCACTAGTGTTAGTCCAATAGTGTTAGTCCTCTAGTGTTAGTCCTCTAGTGTTAGTGCTCTAGTATTAGTGCTCTAGTGTTAGTCCTCTAGTGTTAGTGCTCTAGTGTTAGTGCTCTAGTGTTAGTCCTCTAGTGTTAGTCCTCTAGTGTTAGTCCTCTAGTGTTAGTCCACTAGTGTTAGTGCTCTAGTGTTAGTCCTCTAGTATTAGTCCACTAGTGTTAGTCCAATAGTGTTAGTCCTCTAGTGTTAGTCCTCTAGTGTTAGTCCTCTAGTGTTAGTCCACTAGTGTTAGTCCAATAGTGTTAGTCCTCTAGTGTTAGTCCTCTAGTATTAGTGCTCTAGTGTTAGGCCTCTAGTGTTAGTGCTCTAGTGTTAGTGCTCTAGTGTTAGTCATCTAGTGTTAGTCCTCTAGTATTAGTCCTCTAGTGTTAGTGCTCTAGTGTTAGTCCTCTAGTGTTAGTCCTCTAGTGTTAGTCCTCTGGTATTAGTCCTCTAGTGTTAGTCCTCTAGTGTTAGTGCTCTAGTGTTAGTCCTCTAGTGTTAGTGCTCTAGTGTTAGTGCTCTAGTGTTAGTCATCTAGTGTTAGTCCTCTAGTATTAGTCCTCTAGTGTTAGTCCTCTAGTGTTAGTCCTCTAGTGTTAGTCCTCTAGTGTTAGTCCTCTAGTATTAGTCCTCTAGTGTTAGTCCTCTAGTGTTAGTCCAATAGTGCTAGTCCTCTAGTATTAGTGCTCTAGTGCTAGTCCTCTAGTGATAGTGCTCTAGTGTTAGTCCTCTAGTATTAGTGCTCTAGTATTAGTCCTCTAGTGTTAGTCCTCTAGTGTTAGTGCTCTAGTGTTAGTCCTCTAGTGTTAGTCCTCTAGTGTTAGTCCTCTAGTGTTAGTCCTCTAGTGTTAGTCCACTAGTGTTAGTCCAATAGTGTTAGTCCTCTAGTTATAGTCCTCTAGTGTTAGTGCTCTAGTATTAGTGCTCTAGTGTTAGTCCTCTAGTGTTAGTGCTCTAGTGTTAGTGCTCTAGTGTTAGTCCTCTAGTGTTAGTCCTCTAGTGTTAGTCCTCTAGTGTTAGTCCACTAGTGTTAGTGCTCTAGTGTTAGTCCTCTAGTATTAGTCCACTAGTGTTAGTCCAATAGTGTTAGTCCTCTAGTGTTAGTCCTCTAGTGTTAGTCCTCTAGTGTTAGTCCACTAGTGTTAGTCCAATAGTGTTAGTCCTCTAGTGTTAGTCCTCTAGTATTAGTGCTCTAGTGTTAGGCCTCTAGTGTTAGTGCTCTAGTGTTAGTCCTCTAGTGTTAGTCCTCTAGTGTTAGTCCTCTAGTGTTAGTCCTCTAGTATTACTCCTCTAGTATTAGTCCTCTAGTGTTAGTCCTCTAGTGTTAGTCCTCTAGTGTTAGTCCTCTAGTATTAGTCCTCTAGTATTAGTGCTCTAGTGTTAGTCCTCTAGTGTTACTCCTCTAGTATTAGTGCTCTAGTGTTGGTGCTCTAGTGTTAGTCCTCTAGTATTAGTGCTCTAGTGTTAGTCCTCTAGTGTTAGTCCTCTAGTATTAGTCCTCTAGTATTAGTGCTCTAGTGTTAGTCCTCTAGTGTTACTCCTCTAGTATTAGTCCTCTAGTGTTAGTCCTCTAGTGTTACTCCTCTAGTATTAGTGCTCTAGTGTTGGTGCTCTAGTGTTAGTCCTCTAGTATTACTCCTCTAGTATTAGTGCTCTAGTGTTGGTGCTCTAGTGTTAGTCCTCTAGTGTTACTCCTCTAGTATTAGTGCTCTAGTGTTGGTGCTCTAGTGTTAGTCCTCTAGTATTACTCCTCTAGTATTAGTGCTCTAGTGTTGGTGCTCTAGTGTTAGTCCTCTAGTGTTACTCCTCTAGTATTAGTGCTCTAGTGTTGGTGCTCTAGTGTTAGTCCTCTAGTATTACTCCTCTAGTATTAGTGCTCTAGTGTTGGTGCTCTAGTGTTAGTCCTCTAGTGTTACTCCTCTAGTATTAGTGCTCTAGTGTTGGCGCTCTAGTGTTAGTCCTCTAGTATTAGTGCTCTAGTGTTAGTCCTCTAGTGTTAGTCCTCTAGTGTTAGTCCTCTAGTATTAGTGCTCTAGTGTTAGTCCTCTAGTGTTACTCCTCTAGTATTAGTCCTCTAGTGTTAGTCCTCTAGTATTAGTCCTCTAGTGTTAGTCCTCTAGTGTTAGTCCTCTAGTGTTAGTCCTCTAGTATTAGTCCTCTAGTATTAGTGCTCTAGTATTAGTCCTCTAGTGTTAGTCCTCTAGTGTTAGTCCTCTAGTGTTAGTCCTCTAGTGTTAGTCCTCTAGTGCTCTAGTGTTAGTCCTCTAGTGTTAGTGCTCTAGTGTTAGTCCTCTAGTGTTAGTCCTCTAGTGTTAGTCCACTAGTATTAGTCCTCTAGTATTAGTCCTCTAGTGTTAGTCCTCTAGTGTTAGTCCTCTAGTGTTAGTCCTCTAGTGTTAGTCCTCTAGTGTTAGTCCTCTAGTGCTCTAGTGTTAGTCCTCTAGTGTTAGTCCTCTAGTGTTAGTCCTCTAGTGCTCTAGTGTTAGTCCTCTAGTGTTAGTGCTCTAGTGTTAGTCCTCTAGTGTTAGTCCTCTAGTGTTAGTCCTCTAGTATTAGTCCTCTAGTATTAGTCCTCTAGTGTTAGTCCTCTAGTGTTAGTCCTCTAGTGTTAGTCCTCTAGTGTTAGTCCACTAGTGTTAGTGCTCTAGTATTAGTCCTCTAGTGTTAGTGCTCTAGTGTTAGTCCTCTAGTGTTAGTGCTCTAGTGTTAGTCCTCTAGTGTTAGTGCTCTAGTGTTAGTCCTCTAGTGTTAGTGCTCTAGTGTTAGTGCTCTAGTGTTAGTCCTCTAGTGTTAGTCCTCTAGTATTAGTCCTCTAGTGTTAGTGCTCTAGTGTTAGTCCTCTAGTATTAGTCCACTAGTGTTAGTGCTCTAGTGTTAGTCCTCTAGTATTAGTCCACTAGTGTTAGTCCTCTAGTATTAGTCCTCTAGTGTTAGTCCTCTAGTGTTAGTCCTCTAGTGTTAGTCCTCTAGTGTTAGTCCTCTAGTGTTAGTCCTCTAGTATTAGTCCTCTAGTATTAGTCCTCTAGTGTTAGTCCTCTAGTGTTAGTCCTCTAGTGTTAGTCCTCTAGTGTTAGTCCTCTAGTGTTAGTCCACTAGTGTTAGTGCTCTAGTGTTAGTCCTCTAGTATTAGTCCACTAGTGTTAGTGCTCTAGTGTTAGTCCTCTAGTGTTAGTCCTCTAGTGTTAGTCCTCTAGTATTAGTCCTCTAGTATTAGTGCTCTAGTGTTAGTCCTCTAGTATTAGTCCTCTAGTGTTAGTCCTCTAGTGTTAGTCCTCTAGTGTTAGTCCTCTAGTGTTAGTCCTCTAGTATTAGTCCTCTAGTATTAGTGCTCTAGTATTAGTCCTCTAGTATTAGTGATCTAGTGTTAGTGCTCTAGTGTTAGTCCTCTAGTGTTAGTCCTCTAGTATTAGTCATCTAGTGTTAGTCCTCTAGTGTTAGTCCTCTAGTGTTAGTCCTCTAATGTTAGTCCTCTAGTGCTAGTCCTCTAATGTTAGTCCTCTAGTGTTAGTCCTCTAGTGTTAGTGCTCTAGTGTTAGTCCTCTAGTGTTAGTCCTCTAGTGTTAGTCCTCTAGTGTTATTCCTCTAGTGTTAGTCCTCTAGTATTAGTCATCTAGTATTAGTGCTCTAGTATTAGTCCTCTAGTATTAGTGATCTAGTGGTAGTGCTCTAGTGTTAGTCCTCTAGTGTTAGTCCTCTAGTATTAGTCATCTAGTGTTAGTCCTCTAGTGTTAGTCCTCTAGTGTTAGTCCTCTAATGTTAGTCCTCTAGTGCTAGTCCTCTAGTGTTAGTCCTCTAGTGTTAGTCCTCTAGTGTTAGTGCTCTAGTGTTAGTCATCTAGTGTTAGTCCTCTAGTGTTAGTCCTCTAGTGTTAGTCCTCTAGTATTAGTCCTCTAGTATTAGTCCTCTAGTGTTAGTCCTCTAGTGTTAGTCCTCTAGTGTTAGTCCTCTAGTGTTAGTCCTCTAGTGTTAGTCCTCTAGTGTTAGTGTTCTAGTGTTAGTCCTCTAGTGTTAGTCCTCTAGTGTTAGTCCTCTAGTGTTAGTCCACTAGTGTTAGTGCTCTAGTGTTAGTCCTCTAGTATTAGTCCACTAGTGTTAGTGCTCTAGTGTTAGTCCTCTAGTGTTAGTCCTCTAGTGTTAGTCTTCTAGTATTAGTCCTCTAGTATTAGTGCTCTAGTGTTAGTCCTCTAGTGTTAGTCCTCTAGTATTAGTCCTCTAGTGTTAGTCCTCTAGTGTTAGTCCTCTAGTGTTAGTCCTCTAGTATTAGTCCTCTAGTATTAGTGCTCTAGTATTAGTCCTCTAGTATTAGTGATCTAGTGTTAGTGCTCTAGTGTTAGTCCTCTAGTGTTAGTCCTCTAGTATTAGTCATCTAGTGTTAGTCCTCTAGTGTTAGTCCTCTAGTGTTAGTCCTCTAATGTTAGTCCTCTAGTGCTAGTCCTCTAGTGTTAGTCCTCTAGTGTTAGTCCTCTAGTGTTAGTGCTCTAGTGTTAGTCCTCTAGTGTTAGTCCTCTAGTGTTAGTCCTCTAGTGTTAGTCCTCTAGTGTTAGTCCACTAGTATTAGTCCTCTAGTATTAGTGCTCTAGTGTTAGTCCTCTAGTATTAGTGCTCTAGTGTTAGTCCTCTAGTGTTAGTCTTCTAGTATTAGTCCTCTAGTATTAGTGCTCTAGTATTAGTCCTCTAGTGCTAGTCCTCTAGTGTTAGTCCTCTAGTGTTAGTCATCTAGTGTTAGTCCTCTAGTGTTAGTCCTCTATTATTAGTCCTCTAGTGTTAGTCCTCTAGTATTAGTCCTCTAGTATTAGTCCTCTAGTGTTAATCCTCTAGTGTTAGTCCTCTAGTATTAGTCCTCTAGTATTAGTGCTCTAGTATTAGTGCTCTAGTGTTAGTCCTCTAGTATTGGTGCTCTAGTATTAGTCCTCTAGTGTTACTCCTCTAGTATTAGTCCTCTAGTGTTAGTCCTCTAGTATTAGTGCTCTAGTGTTAGTCCTCTAGTGTTAGTCCTCTAGTGTTAGTCCTCTAGTGTTAGTCCTCTAGTATTAGTCCTCTAGTATTAGTGCTCTAGTATTAGTGCTCTAGTGTTAGTCCTCTAGTGTTAGTCCTCTAGTGTTAGTCCTCTAGTGTTAGTCCTCTAGTGTTAGTGCTCTAGTGTTAGTCCTCTAGTATTAGTCCTCTAGTATTAGTCCTCTAGTGTTAGTCCTCTAGTGTTAGTCCTCTAGTGTTAGTCCTCTAGTGTTAGTCCTCTAATGTTAGTCCTCTAGTGTTAGTCCTCTAGTGTTAGTCCTCTAGTATTAGTCCTCTAGTGTTAGTCCTCTAGTATTAGTCCTCTAGTGTTACTCCTCTAGCGTTAGTCCTCTAGTATTAGTCCTCTAGTGTTAGTCCTCTAGTGTTAGTCCTCTAGTGTTAGTGCTCTAGTATTAGTCCTCTAGTGTTAGTCCTCTAGTGTTAATGCTCTAGTATTAGTCCTCTAGTGTTAGTGCCCTAGTGTTAGTCCTCTAGTGTTAGTGCTCTAGTGTTAGTGCTCTAGTGTTAGTCCTCTAGTGTTAGTGCTCTAGTGTTAGTGCTCTAGTGTTAGTGCTCTAGTGTTAGTGCTCTAGTATTAGTCCTCTAGTGTTAGTCCTCTAGTGTTAGTCCTCTAGTATTAGTCCTCTAGTGTTAGTCCTCTAGTACTAGTCCTCTAGTATTAGTGCTCTAGTATTAGTCCTCTAGTATTGGTCCACTAGTGTTAGTCCTCTAGTGTTAGTCCTCTAGTGTTAGTCCTCTAGTATTAGTGCTCTAGTGTTAGTCCTCTAGTGTTAGTCCTCTAGTGTTAGTCCTCTAGTGTTAGTCATCTAGTATTAGTCCTCTAGTATTAGTGCTCTAGTATTAGTGCTCTAGTGTTAGTCCTCTAGTGTTAGTCCTCTAGTGTTAGTCCTCTAGTGTTAGTCCTCTAGTGTTAGTGCTCTAGTGTTAGTCCTCTAGTATTAGTCCTCTAGTATTAGTCCTCTAGTGTTAGTCCTCTAGTGTTAGTCCTCTAGTGTTAGCCCTCTAGTGTTAGTCCTCTAGTGTTAGTGCTCTAGTGTTAGTCCTCTAGTATTAGTCCTCTAGTGTTACTCCTCTAGTGTTAGTCCTCTAGTATTAGTCCTCTAGTGTTAGTCCTCTAGTGTTAGTCCTCTAGTGCTAGTCATCTAGTGTTAGTCCTCTAGTGTTAGTGCTCTAGTATTAGTCCTCTAGTGTTAGTGCCCTAGTGTTAGTCCTCTAGTGTTAGTGCTCTAGTGTTAGTGCTCTAGTGTTAGTGCTCTAGTGTTAGTCCTCTAGTGTTAGTGCTCTAGTGTTAGTGCTCTAGTGTTAGTGCTCTAGTGTTAGTGCTCTAGTATTAGTCCTCTAGTATTAGTCCACTAGTGTTAGTCCTCTAGTGTTAGTCCTCTAGTGTTAGTCCTCTAGTATTAGTCCTCTAGTGTTAGTCCTGTAGTGTTAGTCCTCTAGTATTAGTCCTCTAGTGTTAGTCCTCTGGTGTTAGTCCTCTAGTATTAGTCCTCTAGTGTTAGTCCTGTAGTGTTAGTCCTCTAGTATTAGTCCTCTAGTGTTAGTCCTCTAGTATTAGTAACACTATTAGTGCCCTAGTGTTAGTCCTCTAGTGTTAGTCCTCTAGTGTTAGTCCTCTAGTGTTAGTCCTCTAGTGTTAGTCCTCTAGTGTTAGTGCTCTAGTGTTAGTCCTCTAGTATTAGTCCTCTAGTGTTACTCCTCTAGTGTTAGTCCTCTAGTATTAGTCCTCTAGTGTTAGTCCTGTAGTATTAGTGCCCTAGTGTTAGTCCTCTAGTGTTAGTCCTCTAGTGTTAGTCCTCTAGTGTTAGTCCTCTAGTGTTAGTCCTCTAGTGTTAGTGCTCTAGTGTTAGTCCTCTAGTATTAGTCCTCTAGTGTTACTCCTCTAGTGTTAGTCCTCTAGTATTAGTCCTCTAGTGTTAGTCCTCTAGTGTTAGTCCTCTAGTGCTAGTCATCTAGTGTTAGTCCTCTAGTGTTAGTGCTCTAGTATTAGTCCTCTAGTGTTAGTGCCCTAGTGTTAGTCCTCTAGTGTTAGTGCTCTAGTGTTAGTGCTCTAGTGTTAGTGCTCTAGTGTTAGTCCTCTAGTGTTAGTGCTCTAGTGTTAGTGCTCTAGTGTTAGTGCTCTAGTGTTAGTGCTCTAGTATTAGTCCTCTAGTATTAGTCCACTAGTGTTAGTCCTCTAGTGTTAGTCCTCTAGTGTTAGTCCTCTAGTGTTAGTCCTCTAGTATTAGTCCTCTAGTGTTAGTCCTGTAGTGTTAGTCCTCTAGTATTAGTCCTCTAGTGTTAGTCCTCTGGTGTTAGTCCTCTAGTATTAGTCCTCTAGTGTTAGTCCTGTAGTGTTAGTCCTCTAGTATTAGTCCTCTAGTGTTAGTCCTCTAGTATTAGGCATCTAGTATTAGTGCTCTAGTATTAGTCCTCTAGTATTAGTGCTCTAGTGTTAGTCCTCTAGTGTTAGTCCTCTAGTGTTAGTCCTCTAGTGTTAGTCCTCTAGTGTTAGTGCTCTAGTGTTAGTCCTCTAGTATTAGTCCTCTAGTATTAGTGCTCTAGTGTTAGTCCTCTAGTGTTAGTCCTCTAGTGTTAGTGCTCTAGTATTAGTCCTCTAGTGTTAGTCCTCTAGTGTTAGTCCTCTAGTGCTAGTCCTCTAGTGTTAGTCCTCTAGTGTTAGTGCCCTAGTGTTAGTCCTCTAGTGTTAGTGCTCTAGTGTTAGTGCTCTAGTGTTAGTGCTCTAGTGTTAGTCCTCTAGTGTTAGTCCTCTAGTATTAGTCCTCTAGTATTAGTGCTCTAGTATTAGTCCACTAGTGTTAGTCCTCTAGTGTTAGTGCTCTAGTGTTAGTGCTCTAGTGTTAGTGCTCTAGTGTTAGTCCTCTAGTGTTAGTCCTCTAGTGTTAGTCCTCTAGTATTAGTCCTCTAGTGTTAGTCCTCTAGTGTTAGTGCTCTAGTGTTAGTCCTCTAGTATTAGTCCACTAGTGTTAGTCCTCTAGTGTTAGTCCTCTAGTGTTAGTCCTCTAGTATTAGTCCTCTAGTGTTAGTGCTCTAGTGTTAGTCCTGTAGTGTTAGTCCTCTAGTATTAGTCCTCTAGTGTTAGTCCTCTAGTATTAGGCATCTAGTATTAGTGCTCTAGTATTAATCCTCTAGTATTAGTCCACTAGTGTTAGTGCTCTAGTGTTAGTGATCTAGTGTTAGTCATCTAGTGTTAGTCCTCTAGTATTAATCCTCTAGTATTAGTCCACTAGTGTTAGTGCTCTAGTATTAGTGCTCTAGTATTAATCCTCTAGTATTAGTCCACTAGTATTAGTGCTCTAGTGTTAGTGCTCTAGTGTTAGTCATCTAGTGTTAGTCCTCTAGTGTTAGTCCTCTAGTATTAGTCCTCTAGTGTTAGTCCTGTAGTATTAGTCCTCTAGTATTAGTGCTCTAGTGTTAGTCCTCTAGTATTAGTGCTCTAGTGTTAGTCCTCTAGTGTTAGTCCTCTAGTATTAGTCCTCTAGTATTAGTGCTCTAGTGTTAGTCCTCTAGTATTAGTCCTCTAGTGCTAGTCCTCTAGTGCTAGTCCTCTAGTGTTAGTCCTCTAGTGTTAGTGCTCTAGTATTAGTCCTCTAGTGTTAGTCCTCTAGTGTTAGTCCTCTAGTGCTAGTCCTCTAGTGTTAGTCCTCTAGTGTTAGTGCCCTAGTGTTAGTGCTCTAGTGTTAGTGCTCTAGTGTTAGTGCTCTAGTATTAGTCCTCTAGTGTTAGTCCTCTAGTGTTAGTGCTCTAGTGTTAGTGCTCTAGTGTTAGTCCTCTAGTGTTAGTCCTCTAGTGTTAGTCCTCTAGTGTTAGTCCTCTAGTGTTAGTGCTCTAGTGTTAGTCCTCTAGTGTTAGTCCTCTCGTATTAGTCCTCTAGTGTTAGTCCTCTAGTATTAGTCCTCTAGTGTTAGTCCTCTAGTGTTAGTCCTCTAGTGTTAGTCCTCTAGTGTTAGTGCTCTAGTGTTAGTCCTCTAGTGTTAGTCCTCTCGTATTAGTCCTGTAGTGTTAGTCCTCTAGTATTAGTCCTCTAGTGTTAGTCCTCTAGTATTAGGCATCTAGTATTAGTGCTCTAGTATTAATCCTCTAGTATTAGTCCACTAGTGTTAGTGCTCTAGTATTAGTGCTCTAGTGTTAGTGCTCTAGTGTTAGTCATCTAGTGTTAGTCCTCTAGTGTTAGTCCTCTAGTATTAGTCCTCTAGTGTTAGTCCTGTAGTATTAGTCCTCTCGTATTAGTCCTCTAGTGTTAGTGCTCTAGTGTTAGTGCTCTAGTGTTAGTCCTCTAGTGTTAGTCCTCTAGTGTTAGTCCTCTAGTGTTAGTCCTCTAGTGTTAGTCCTCTAGTGTTAGTGCTCTAGTATTAGTCATCTAGTATTAGTCCTCTAGTATTAGTCCTCTAGTGTTAGTCCTCTAGTGTTAGTGCTCTAGTGTTAGTCCTCTAGTGTTAGTGCTCTAGTGTTAGTCCTCTAGTGTTAGTCCTCTAGTGTTAGTCCTCTAGTGATAGTCCTCTAGTGCTAGTCCTCTAGTGTTAGTCCTCTAGTGTTAGTCCTCTAGTGTTAGTGCTCTAGTATTAGTCCTCTAGTGTTAGTCCTCTAGTGTTAGTGCTCTAGTATTAGTCCTCTAGTGTTAGTGCTCTAGTGTTAGTGCTCTAGTATTAGTCCTCTAGTATTAGTCCTCTAGTGTTAGTGCTCTAGTATTAGTCCTCTAGTGTTAGTCCTCTAGTGTTAGTGCTCTAGTATTAGTGCTCTAGTGATAGTCCTCTAGTGTTAGTGCTCTAGTGTTAGTCCTCTAGTGTTAGTCCTCTAGTGATAGTCCTCTAGTGTTAGTGATCTAGTGTTAGTGCTCTAGTGTTAGTGCTCTAGTGTTAGTGCTCTAGTGTTAGTGCTCTAGTGTTAGTCCTCTAGTGTTAGTCCTCTAGTGTTAGTGCTCTAGTGTTAGTGCTCTAGTGTTAGTCCTCTAGTGTTAGTCCTCTAGTGTTAGTCCTCTAGTGATAGTCATCTAGTGTTAGTGCTCTAGTGTTAGTGCTCTAGTGTTAGTCCTCTAGTGATAGTCCTCTAGTGTTAGTGCTCTAGTGTTAGTCCTCTAGTGTTAGTCCTCTAGTGATAGTGCTCTAGTATTAGTCCTCTAGTGTTAGTGCTCTAGTGTTAGTGCTCTAGTGTTAGTCCTCTAGTGTTAGTGCTCTAGTATTAGTCCTCTAGTGATAGTCCTCTAGTGTTAGTGCTCTAGTGTTAGTCCTCTAGTGTTAGTCCTCTAGTGATAGTCCTCTAGTGTTAGTGCTCTAGTGTTAGTGCTCTAGTGTTAGTCCTCTAGTGTTAGTCCTCTAGTGTTAGTGCTCTAGTGTTAGTGCTCTAGTGTTAGTCCTCTAGTGTTAGTCCTCTAGTGTTAGTGCTCTAGTGTTAGTGCTCTAGTGTTAGTCCTCTAGTGTTAGTGCTCTAGTGTTAGTCCTCTAGTGTTAGTCCTCTAGTGTTAGTCCTCTAGTATTAGTCCTCTAGTGTTAGTCCTCTAGTGTTAGTCCTCTAGTGTTAGTCCTCTAGTATTAGTGCCCTAGTATTAGTCCTCTAGTGTTAGTGCTCTAGTATTAGTCCTCTAGTGTTAGTCCTCTAGTGTTAGTCCTCTAGTGTTAGTCCTCTAGTGTTAGTCCTCTAGTATTAGTCCTCTAGTGTTAGTCCTCTAGTGTTAGTGCTCTAGTATTAGTCCTCTAGTGTTAGTGCTCTAGTGTTAGTGCTCTAGTGTTAGTGCTCTAGTATTAGTCCTCTAGTGTTAGTCCTCTAGTGTTAGTCCTCTAGTGTTAGTGCTCTAGTGTTAGTCCTCTAGTATTAGTCCTCTAGTATTAGTCCTCTAGTATTAGTCCTCTAGTATTAGTCCTCTAGTGTTAGTCCTCTAGTGTTGGTCTTCTAGTGTTAGTCCTCTAGTGTTAGTCCTCTAGTATTAGTCCTCTAGTATTAGTCCTCTAGTATTAGTCCTCTAGTGTTAGTCCTCTAGTATTAGTCCTCTAGTATTAGTGCCCTAGTATTAGTCCTCTAGTGTTAGTCCTCTAGTATTAGTCCTCTAGTATTAGTGCCCTAGTATTAGTCCTCTAGTGTTAGTCCTCTAGTATTAGTCCTCTAGTGTTAGTGCTCTAGTGTTAGTCCTCTAGTGTTAGTCCTCTAGTGTTAGTGCTCTAGTATTAGTCCTCTAGTGTTAGTCCTCTAGTGTTAGTCCTCTAGTGCTAGTCCTCTAGTGTTAGTCCTCTAGTGTTAGTGCCCTAGTGTTAGTGCTCTAGTGTTAGTGCTCTAGTGTTAGTGCTCTAGTATTAGTCCTCTAGTGTTAGTCCTCTAGTGTTAGTGCTCTAGTGTTAGTGCTCTAGTGTTAGTCCTCTAGTGTTAGTCCTCTAGTGTTAGTCCTCTAGTGTTAGTCCTCTAGTGTTAGTGCTCTAGTGTTAGTCCTCTAGTGTTAGTCCTCTCGTATTAGTCCTCTAGTGTTAGTCCTCTAGTATTAGTCCTCTAGTGTTAGTCCTCTAGTATTAGGCATCTAGTATTAGTGCTCTAGTGTTAGTGCTCTAGTGTTAGTCCTCTAGTGTTAGTCCTCTCGTATTAGTCCTGTAGTGTTAGTCCTCTAGTATTAGTCCTCTAGTGTTAGTCCTCTAGTATTAGGCATCTAGTATTAGTGCTCTAGTATTAATCCTCTAGTATTAGTCCACTAGTGTTAGTGCTCTAGTATTAGTGATCTAGTGTTAGTGCTCTAGTGTTAGTCATCTAGTGTTAGTCCTCTAGTGTTAGTCCTCTAGTATTAGTCCTCTAGTATTAGTCCTCTAGTATTAGTCCTCTAGTGTTAGTCCTCTAGTGTTAGTCCTCTAGTGTTAGTCCTCTAGTGTTAGTCCTCTAGTATTAGTCCTCTAGTATTAGTCCTCTAGTATTAGTCCTCTAGTGTTAGTCCTCTAGTGTTAGTCCTCTAGTATTAGTCCTCTAGTATTAGTGCCCTAGTATTAGTCCTCTAGTGTTAGTCCTCTAGTATTAGTCCTCTAGTATTAGTGCCCTAGTATTAGTCCTCTAGTGTTAGTCCTCTAGTATTAGTCCTCTAGTGTTAGTGCTCTAGTGTTAGTCCTCTAGTGTTAGTCCTCTAGTGTTAGTGCTCTAGTATTAGTCCTCTAGTGTTAGTCCTCTAGTGTTAGTCCTCTAGTGCTAGTCCTCTAGTGTTAGTCCTCTAGTATTAGGCATCTAGTATTAGTGCTCTAGTGTTAGTGCTCTAGTGTTAGTCCTCTAGTGTTAGTCCTCTCGTATTAGTCCTGTAGTGTTAGTCCTCTAGTATTAGTCCTCTAGTGTTAGTCCTCTAGTATTAGGCATCTAGTATTAGTGCTCTAGTATTAATCCTCTAGTATTAGTCCACTAGTGTTAGTGCTCTAGTATTAGTGATCTAGTGTTAGTGCTCTAGTGTTAGTCATCTAGTGTTAGTCCTCTAGTGTTAGTCCTCTAGTATTAGTCCTCTAGTATTAGTCCTCTAGTATTAGTCCTCTAGTGTTAGTCCTCTAGTGTTAGTCCTCTAGTGTTAGTCCTCTAGTGTTAGTCCTCTAGTATTAGTCCTCTAGTATTAGTCCTCTAGTATTAGTCCTCTAGTGTTAGTCCTCTAGTGTTAGTCCTCTAGTATTAGTCCTCTAGTATTAGTGCCCTAGTATTAGTCCTCTAGTGTTAGTCCTCTAGTATTAGTCCTCTAGTATTAGTGCCCTAGTATTAGTCCTCTAGTGTTAGTCCTCTAGTATTAGTCCTCTAGTGTTAGTGCTCTAGTGTTAGTCCTCTAGTGTTAGTCCTCTAGTGTTAGTGCTCTAGTATTAGTCCTCTAGTGTTAGTCCTCTAGTGTTAGTCCTCTAGTGCTAGTCCTCTAGTGTTAGTCCTCTAGTGTTTGTGCCCTAGTGTTAGTGCTCTAGTGTTAGTGCTCTAGTGTTAGTGCTCTAGTATTAGTCCTCTAGTGTTAGTCCTCTAGTGTTAGTGCTCTAGTGTTAGTGCTCTAGTGTTAGTCCTCTAGTGTTAGTCCTCTAGTGTTAGTCCTCTAGTGTTAGTCCTCTAGTGTTAGTGCTCTAGTGTTAGTCCTCTAGTGTTAGTCCTCTCGTATTAGTCCTCTAGTGTTAGTCCTCTAGTATTAGTCCTCTAGTGTTAGTCCTCTAGTATTAGGCATCTAGTATTAGTGCTCTAGTGTTAGTGCTCTAGTGTTAGTCCTCTAGTGTTAGTCCTCTCGTATTAGTCCTGTAGTGTTAGTCCTCTAGTATTAGTCCTCTAGTGTTAGTCCTCTAGTATTAGGCATCTAGTATTAGTGCTCTAGTATTAATCCTCTAGTATTAGTCCACTAGTGTTAGTGCTCTAGTATTAGTGCTCTAGTGTTAGTGCTCTAGTGTTAGTCATCTAGTGTTAGTCCTCTAGTGTTAGTCCTCTAGTATTAGTCCTCTAGTGTTAGTCCTGTAGTATTAGTCCTCTCGTATTAGTCTTCTAGTGTTAGTGCTCTAGTGTTAGTGCTCTAGTGTTAGTCCTCTAGTGTTAGTCCTCTAGTGTTAGTCCTCTAGTGTTAGTCCTCTAGTGTTAGTGCTCTAGTATTAGTCCTCTAGTATTAGTCCTCTAGTATTAGTCCTCTAGTGTTAGTCCTCTAGTGTTAGTGCTCTAGTGTTAGTCCTCTAGTGTTAGTGCTCTAGTGTTAGTCCTCTAGTGTTAGTCCTCTAGTGTTAGTCCTCTAGTGATAGTCCTCTAGTGCTAGTCCTCTAGTGTTAGTCCTCTAGTGTTAGTCCTCTAGTGTTAGTGCTCTAGTATTAGTCCTCTAGTGTTAGTCCTCTAGTGTTAGTGCTCTAGTATTAGTCCTCTAGTGTTAGTCCTCTAGTGTTAGTGCTCTAGTATTAGTCCTCTAGTATTAGTCCTCTAGTGTTAGTGCTCTAGTATTAGTCCTCTAGTGTTAGTCCTCTAGTGTTAGTGCTCTAGTATTAGTGCTCTAGTGATAGTCCTCTAGTGTTAGTGCTCTAGTGTTAGTCCTCTAGTGTTAGTCCTCTAGTGATAGTCCTCTAGTGTTAGTGCTCTAGTGTTAGTGCTCTAGTGTTAGTCCTCTAGTGTTAGTGCTCTAGTGTTAGTCCTCTAGTGTTAGTCCTCTAGTGTTAGTGCTCTAGTGATAGTGCTCTAGTGTTAGTCCTCTAGTGTTAGTGCTCTAGTGTTAGTCCTCTAGTGTTAGTCCTCTAGTGTTAGTCCTCTAGTGATAGTCCTCTAGTGTTAGTGCTCTAGTGTTAGTGCTCTAGTGTTAGTGCTCTAGTGTTAGTGCTCTAGTGTTAGTGCTCTAGTGTTAGTCCTCTAGTGTTAGTCATCTAGTGTTAGTGCTCTAGTGTTAGTGCTCTAGTGTTAGTCCTCTAGTGTTAGTCCTCTAGTGTTAGTCCTCTAGTGATAGTCCTCTAGTGTTAGTGCTCTAGTGTTAGTGCTCTAGTGTTAGTCCTCTAGTGATAGTCCTCTAGTGTTAGTGCTCTAGTGTTAGTCCTCTAGTGTTAGTCCTCTAGTGATAGTGCTCTAGTATTAGTCCTCTAGTGTTAGTGCTCTAGTGTTAGTGCTCTAGTGTTAGTCCTCTAGTGTTAGTGCTCTAGTATTAGTCCTCTAGTGATAGTCCTCTAGTGTTAGTGCTCTAGTGTTAGTCCTCTAGTGTTAGTCCTCTAGTGATAGTCCTCTAGTGTTAGTGCTCTAGTGTTAGTGCTCTAGTGTTAGTCCTCTAGTGTTAGTGCTCTAGTGTTAGTCCTCTAGTGTTAGCCATCTAGTGTTAGTGCTCTAGTGTTAGTGCTCTAGTGTTAGTCCTCTAGTGTTAGTCCTCTAGTGTTAGTGCTCTAGTGTTAGTGCTCTAGTGTTAGTCCTCTAGTGTTAGTGCTCTAGTGTTAGTCCTCTAGTGTTAGTCCTCTAGTGTTAGTCCTCTAGTATTAGTCCTCTAGTGTTAGTCCTCTAGTGTTAGTCCTCTAGTGTTAGTCCTCTAGTATTAGTCCTCTAGTGTTAGTCCTCTAGTGTTAGTCCTCTAGTGTTAGTCCTCTAGTGTTAGTCCTCTAGTATTAGTCCTCTAGTATTAGTCCTCTAGTATTAGTCCTCTAGTGTTAGTCCTCTAGTGTTAGTCCTCTAGTATTAGTCCTCTAGTATTAGTGCCCTAGTATTAGTCCTCTAGTGTTAGTCCTCTAGTATTAGTCCTCTAGTATTAGTGCCCTAGTATTAGTCCTCTAGTGTTAGTCCTCTAGTATTAGTCCTCTAGTGTTAGTGCTCTAGTGTTAGTCCTCTAGTGTTAGTCCTCTAGTGTTAGTGCTCTAGTATTAGTCCTCTAGTGTTAGTCCTCTAGTGTTAGTCCTCTAGTGCTAGTCCTCTAGTGTTAGTCCTCTAGTGTTTGTGCCCTAGTGTTAGTGCTCTAGTGTTAGTGCTCTAGTGTTAGTGCTCTAGTATTAGTCCTCTAGTGTTAGTCCTCTAGTGTTAGTGCTCTAGTGTTAGTGCTCTAGTGTTAGTCCTCTAGTGTTAGTCCTCTAGTGTTAGTCCTCTAGTGTTAGTCCTCTAGTGTTAGTGCTCTAGTGTTAGTCCTCTAGTGTTAGTCCTCTCGTATTAGTCCTCTAGTGTTAGTCCTCTAGTATTAGTCCTCTAGTGTTAGTCCTCTAGTATTAGGCATCTAGTATTAGTGCTCTAGTGTTAGTGCTCTAGTGTTAGTCCTCTAGTGTTAGTCCTCTCGTATTAGTCCTGTAGTGTTAGTCCTCTAGTATTAGTCCTCTAGTGTTAGTCCTCTAGTATTAGGCATCTAGTATTAGTGCTCTAGTATTAATCCTCTAGTATTAGTCCACTAGTGTTAGTGCTCTAGTATTAGTGCTCTAGTGTTAGTGCTCTAGTGTTAGTCATCTAGTGTTAGTCCTCTAGTGTTAGTCCTCTAGTATTAGTCCTCTAGTGTTAGTCCTGTAGTATTAGTCCTCTCGTATTAGTCTTCTAGTGTTAGTGCTCTAGTGTTAGTGCTCTAGTGTTAGTCCTCTAGTGTTAGTCCTCTAGTGTTAGTCCTCTAGTGTTAGTCCTCTAGTGTTAGTGCTCTAGTATTAGTCCTCTAGTATTAGTCCTCTAGTATTAGTCCTCTAGTGTTAGTCCTCTAGTGTTAGTGCTCTAGTGTTAGTCCTCTAGTGTTAGTGCTCTAGTGTTAGTCCTCTAGTGTTAGTCCTCTAGTGTTAGTCCTCTAGTGATAGTCCTCTAGTGCTAGTCCTCTAGTGTTAGTCCTCTAGTGTTAGTCCTCTAGTGTTAGTGCTCTAGTATTAGTCCTCTAGTGTTAGTCCTCTAGTGTTAGTGCTCTAGTATTAGTCCTCTAGTGTTAGTCCTCTAGTGTTAGTGCTCTAGTATTAGTCCTCTAGTATTAGTCCTCTAGTGTTAGTGCTCTAGTATTAGTCCTCTAGTGTTAGTCCTCTAGTGTTAGTGCTCTAGTATTAGTGCTCTAGTGATAGTCCTCTAGTGTTAGTGCTCTAGTGTTAGTCCTCTAGTGTTAGTCCTCTAGTGATAGTCCTCTAGTGTTAGTGCTCTAGTGTTAGTGCTCTAGTGTTAGTCCTCTAGTGTTAGTGCTCTAGTGTTAGTCCTCTAGTGTTAGTCCTCTAGTGTTAGTGCTCTAGTGATAGTGCTCTAGTGTTAGTCCTCTAGTGTTAGTGCTCTAGTGTTAGTCCTCTAGTGTTAGTCCTCTAGTGTTAGTCCTCTAGTGATAGTCCTCTAGTGTTAGTGCTCTAGTGTTAGTGCTCTAGTGTTAGTGCTCTAGTGTTAGTGCTCTAGTGTTAGTGCTCTAGTGTTAGTCCTCTAGTGTTAGTCATCTAGTGTTAGTGCTCTAGTGTTAGTGCTCTAGTGTTAGTCCTCTAGTGTTAGTCCTCTAGTGTTAGTCCTCTAGTGATAGTCCTCTAGTGTTAGTGCTCTAGTGTTAGTGCTCTAGTGTTAGTCCTCTAGTGATAGTCCTCTAGTGTTAGTGCTCTAGTGTTAGTCCTCTAGTGTTAGTCCTCTAGTGATAGTGCTCTAGTATTAGTCCTCTAGTGTTAGTGCTCTAGTGTTAGTGCTCTAGTGTTAGTCCTCTAGTGTTAGTGCTCTAGTATTAGTCCTCTAGTGATAGTCCTCTAGTGTTAGTGCTCTAGTGTTAGTCCTCTAGTGTTAGTCCTCTAGTGATAGTCCTCTAGTGTTAGTGCTCTAGTGTTAGTGCTCTAGTGTTAGTCCTCTAGTGTTAGTGCTCTAGTGTTAGTCCTCTAGTGTTAGCCATCTAGTGTTAGTGCTCTAGTGTTAGTGCTCTAGTGTTAGTCCTCTAGTGTTAGTCCTCTAGTGTTAGTGCTCTAGTGTTAGTGCTCTAGTGTTAGTCCTCTAGTGTTAGTGCTCTAGTGTTAGTCCTCTAGTGTTAGTCCTCTAGTGTTAGTCCTCTAGTATTAGTCCTCTAGTGTTAGTCCTCTAGTGTTAGTCCTCTAGTGTTAGTCCTCTAGTATTAGTGCCCTAGTATTAGTCCTCTAGTGTTAGTCCTCTAGTGTTAGTCCTCTAGTGTTAGTCCTCTAGTGTTAGTCCTCTAGTATTAGTCCTCTAGTGTTAGTCCTCTAGTGTTAGTGCTCTAGTATTAGTCCTCTAGTGTTAGTGCTCTAGTGTTAGTGCTCTAGTGTTAGTGCTCTAGTATTAGTCCTCTAGTGTTAGTCATCTAGTGTTAGTCCTCTAGTGTTAGTCCTCTAGTGTTAGTGCTCTAGTGTTAGTCCTCTAGTATTAGTCCTCTAGTATTAGTCCTCTAGTATTAGTCCTCTAGTATTAGTCCTCTAGTGTTAGTCCTCTAGTGTTAGTCCTCTAGTGTTAGTCCTCTAGTGTTAGTCCTCTAGTATTAGTCCTCTAGTATTAGTCCTCTAGTATTAGTCCTCTAGTGTTAGTCCTCTAGTATTAGTCCTCTAGTATTAGTCCTCTAGTATTAGTGCCCTAGTATTAGTCCTCTAGTGTTAGTCCTCTAGTATTAGTCCTCTAGTATTAGTGCCCTAGTATTAGTCCTCTAGTGTTAGTCCTCTAGTATTAGTCCTCTAGTGTTAGTGCTCTAGTGTTAGTCCTCTAGTGTTAGTCCTCTAGTATTAGTCCTCTAGTGTTAGTGCTCTAGTGTTAGTCCTTTAGTGTTAGTCCTCTAGTGTTAGTCCTCTAGTGTTAGTCCTCTAGTGTTAGTGCTCTAGTATTAGTGCCCTAGTGTTAGTCCTCTAGTGTTAGTGCTCTAGTGATAGTGCTCTAGTGTTAGTCCTCTAGTGTTAGTGCTCTAGTGTTAGTCCTCTAGTGTTAGTCCTCTAGTGTTAGTCCTCTAGTGATAGTCCTCTAGTGTTAGTGCTCTAGTGTTAGTGCTCTAGTGTTAGTGCTCTAGTGTTAGTGCTCTAGTGTTAGTGCTCTAGTGTTAGTCCTCTAGTGTTAGTCATCTAGTGTTAGTGCTCTAGTGTTAGTGCTCTAGTGTTAGTCCTCTAGTGTTAGTCCTCTAGTGTTAGTCCTCTAGTGATAGTCCTCTAGTGTTAGTGCTCTAGTGTTAGTGCTCTAGTGTTAGTCCTCTAGTGATAGTCCTCTAGTGTTAGTGCTCTAGTGTTAGTCCTCTAGTGTTAGTCCTCTAGTGATAGTGCTCTAGTATTAGTCCTCTAGTGTTAGTGCTCTAGTGTTAGTGCTCTAGTGTTAGTCCTCTAGTGTTAGTGCTCTAGTATTAGTCCTCTAGTGATAGTCCTCTAGTGTTAGTGCTCTAGTGTTAGTCCTCTAGTGTTAGTCCTCTAGTGATAGTCCTCTAGTGTTAGTGCTCTAGTGTTAGTGCTCTAGTGTTAGTCCTCTAGTGTTAGTGCTCTAGTGTTAGTCCTCTAGTGTTAGCCCTCTAGTGTTAGTGCTCTAGTGTTAGTGCTCTAGTGTTAGTCCTCTAGTGTTAGTCCTCTAGTGTTAGTGCTCTAGTGTTAGTGCTCTAGTGTTAGTCCTCTAGTGTTAGTGCTCTAGTGTTAGTCCTCTAGTGTTAGTCCTCTAGTGTTAGTCCTCTAGTATTAGTCCTCTAGTGTTAGTCCTCTAGTGTTAGTCCTCTAGTGTTAGTCCTCTAGTATTAGTGCCCTAGTATTAGTCCTCTAGTGTTAGTCCTCTAGTGTTAGTCCTCTAGTGTTAGTCCTCTAGTGTTAGTCCTCTAGTATTAGTCCTCTAGTGTTAGTCCTCTAGTGTTAGTCCTCTAGTGTTAGTGCTCTAGTATTAGTCCTCTAGTGTTAGTGCTCTAGTGTTAGTGCTCTAGTGTTAGTGCTCTAGTATTAGTCCTCTAGTGTTAGTCCTCTAGTGTTAGTCCTCTAGTGTTAGTCCTCTAGTGTTAGTGCTCTAGTGTTAGTCCTCTAGTATTAGTCCTCTAGTATTAGTCCTCTAGTATTAGTCCTCTAGTGTTAGTCCTCTAGTGTTAGTCCTCTAGTATTAGTCCTCTAGTATTAGTCCTCTAGTATTAGTCCTCTAGTGTTAGTCCTCTAGTGTTAGTCCTCTAGTATTAGTCCTCTAGTATTAGTGCCCTAGTATTAGTCCACTAGTGTTAGTCCTCTAGTATTAGTCCTCTAGTATTAGTGCCCTAGTATTAGTCCTCTAGTGTTAGTCCTCTAGTATTAGTCCTCTAGTGTTAGTGCTCTAGTGTTAGTCCTCTAGTGTTAGTCCTCTAGTATTAGTCCTCTAGTGTTAGTGCTCTAGTGTTAGTCCTTTAGTGTTAGTCCTCTAGTGTTAGTCCTCTAGTGTTAGTCCTCTAGTGTTAGTGCTCTAGTATTAGTGCCCTAGTATTAGTCCTCTAGTGCTAGTCCTCTAGTGTTAGTGCTCTAGTGTTAGTCATCTAGTGTTAGTCCTCTAGTGTTAGTGCTCTAGTGTTAGTCCTCTAGTGTTAGTGCTCTAGTGTTAGTCCTCTAGTGTTAGTCCTCTAGTGTTAGTCCTCTAGTGTTAGTCCTCTAGTGTTAGTGCTCTAGTGTTAGTCCTCTAGTGTTAGTCCTCTAGTGTTAGTCCTCTAGTGTTAGTCCAATAGTGTTAGTCCTCTAGTATTAGTCCTCTAGTGTTAGTCCTCTAGTGTTAGTCCTCTAGTGTTAGTCCTCTAGTGTTAGTCCACTAGTGTTAGTGCTCTAGTGTTAGTCCTCTAGTATTACTCCTCTAGTATTAGTGCTCTAGTATTAGTGCTCTAGTGTTAGTCCTGTAGTATTAGTCACTGTTACACGCAATTTAAAGGTGGCTACAAGGCTCATTCTGATAGTGGCTTTGGTAAATCAGATCACGCGTCCATTTTTCTTTCACCAAAGTACAAACAGAGAATCAAAAGTACTCCTGTAGTCTCGCGAGAGGTACAGAAATGGGATTTGACGTCAGAGGAGACGCTACAGGCTGCGTTTGACTGCACAGACTGGAACGTGTTCCGCGACACAGATAACATTAATGTCTACACGGAGACAGTGCTGGACTATGTTTGTACTTTGGTGGAAGAAACAATCCCCACTACCAAAATGAGAGTTTACCCAAATCAAAAACCCTGGGTAGACAAATCCGTCCGTGAAGCTCTGAGAGAGCGCACCAAAGCACACAACGACGGCCTAGTGGCAGGCAACATGAATGACCACAAGGTGGCGCGATACAACGTAAGGAGGACTGTGACAGAGGCCAAACGGCGCTACAGGGATAAAATTGAACTCCAGTTTGAACAAGCTGACTCTAGAGCTATGTGGCAGGGGCTCAAAACGATGACAGACTACAAAGGCGCCTCCCTCAAACTGAACAGTGACATCTCCTTAGCAAATGACCTCAATACCTTCTATGCGAGGTTTGATGCTGGTAATAACAACACCAGCCCACAAGCCACGGCAATGGGGGGGGGGGGGGTCGGCTGCTGATGGAGACGCAGTGTTCAGGGTAACAGAGCATGAGGTGAGGCGGACCTTTAAAAAAGTGAATATCAGGAAGGCAGCAGGTCCGGACGGCATCCCCGGCCGCGTCCTAAAAGTCTGTGCCGACCAACTGGCCCCAGTATTCACTGACATATTTAACCTGTCCTTAGAACAGGCTGTCATCCCCACCTGCCTGAAGAAGTCCACTATTATCCCTGTACCCAAAAAATCCAAGCCTGCTTGCCTCAACGACTACCGCCCTGTAGCTCTCACCTCCATAGCCATGAAGTGCTTTGAGAAGCTAGTAAAGGGCTACATCTGCTCCTCCCTCCCCATCAACATGGACCCCCTGCAATTTGCATACCGCCCCAACAGGTCCACGGAGGACGCCATAGCCCATGTGCTGCACACAGCAGCATCACACCTGGACAAGAGGCAGGGGAACTATGTGAGAATGCTATTCATCGACTACAGCTCGGCATTCAATACCATAGTCCCCTCCATACTCATAGCCAAGCTCAGGGACCTGGGCTTGAACTATGACCTCTGCCAGTGGGTCTTGGACTTCCTGACTGGCAGACCCCAGGTGGTGAGAGCAGGCAACTGCACCTCCTCATCCATCACCCTCAACATAGGGGCCCCCCAGGGCTGTGTTCTGAGTCCCCTCCTCTACTCCCTGTACACACACGACTGTGTGGCTCAGCGGAGTAGCAATACAATCATCAAATTTGCTGACGACACAGTGGTGGTGGGCCTGATCTCTGCCAACGACGAGAGGGCCTACCTGGAAGAGGTCAAGGTCCTGGCGGGATGGTGCCAGGAAAACAGCCTCTCCCTGAACGTCAGCAAAACAAAGGAGATGATTGTGGACTTCAGGAGGTCGGGGGTCAAGGACTACAGCCCCCTCAGCATCGACGGGGCACCGGTTGAGAGAGTCAACAGCTTTAAGTACCTCGGAGCCTACATATCCGAGGACTTGACATGGACCACACACATTGACAGTGTTGTGAAGAAGGCACGACAACGCCTCTACTTCCTCAGGCGCCTAAGGAAGTTCCAAGTCAGCCAGAAGATCCTTAAGAACTTCTACTCATGTACAATAGAGAGCATCTTAACTGGCAACATCACCTCCTGGTTTGGGAATAGCACTGCACAAGACCGAAGCAGACTACAAAGAGTGACACGTTCAGCCGAACGCACAATTGGAGGGGGGCTCCCCACCCTCCAGAACATTTACAACAAGCGTTGCAAGGGCAAGGCTAAGAGAATCATTAAAGACTCCAGTCACCCGAACAACTGCCTCTTTGAACTGCTGCGGTCAGGCAAGCGATACCGGAGTCTCAAGGCGAGCACAGAAAGACTCAGAAGAAGCTTCTATCCCCAGGCCATCAGGCTGCTAAACGAACAATGAACAACACTACACAACAACAACCACCAAACGCACATAGCACACACATCCACACGCACACACTCACTTTAAACAAACACACTGTAGCACCCACTCCACACACTTTATAGCACACACCCACTTTAAACAAACACACTGTAGCACCCACTCCCCACACTTTATATTTATTGATGAAGGATTGCACTACAACTCGTACACCTTACTGTAAATTGTACCTAAATTGTACCTCATCCCATTTCTGCTTTGCACTATATAGTACTGTACATTAGTACACTGCATAGTATTGTATATTATATGGTAACTCAGAACATTGTACATATGTCTATACCGAACACTGTGACCTCATTTTCTTCTTCTAAATTACATGCTATACTATGTTATTTGATACTATCTTGTCTAGCACAGTCTCTGGAGCGTAACAGTAAGAAGCATTTTGTATGAAAGTATTCTGTACTTCTGTATGACAACTATTAAAGAAACTTGAAACTTGAAAACTAGTATTAGTGCTCTAGTGTTAGTCCTCTAGTGTTAGTCCTCTAGTATTAGTCCTCTAGTATTAGTGCTCTAGTATTAGTCCTCTAGTGCTAGTCCTCTAGTGTTAGTCCTCTAGTATTAGTCCTCTAGTATTAGTGCTCTAGTATTAGTCCTCTAGTGTTACTCCTCTAGTATTAGTCCTCTAGTGTTAGTCCTCTAGTATTAGTGCTCTAGTGTTAGTCCTCTAGTGTTAGTCCTCTAGTGTTAGTCCTCTAGTGTTAGTCCTCTAGTATTAGTCCTCTAGTATTAGTGCTCTAGTATTAGTGCTCTAGTGTTAGTCCTCTAGTGTTAGTCCTCTAGTGTTAGTCCTCTAGTGTTAGTCCTCTAGTGTTAGTGCTCTAGTGTTAGTCCTCTAGTATTAGTCCTCTAGTGTTAGTCCTCTAGTGTTAGTCCTCTAGTATTAGTGCTCTAGTGTTAGTCCTCTAGTGTTAGTCCTCTAGTGTTAGTCCTCTAGTGTTAGTCCTCTAGTGTTAGTCCTCTAGTATTAGTCCTCTAGTGTTAGAGTCTAGTGTTAGTCCTCTAGTGTTAGTCCTCTAGTGTTAGTGCTCTAGTGTTAGTCCTCTAGTATTAGTCCTCTAGTGTTACTCCTCTAGTGTTAGTCCTCTAGTATTAGTCCTCTAGTGTTAGTCCTCTAGTATTAGTCCTCTAGTGTTACTCCTCTAGTGTTAGTCCTCTAGTATTAGTCCTCTAGTGTTAGTCCTCTAGTATTAGTCCTCTAGTATTAGTCCTCTAGTGTTAGTCCTCTAGTGTTAGTCCTCTAGTGTTAGTCCTCTAGTGTTAGTCCTCTAGTATTAGTCCTCTAGTGTTAGTCCTCTAGTGTTAGTCCTCTAGTGTTAGTCCTCTAGTGTTAGTGCTCTAGTGTTAGTCCTCTAGTATTAGTCCTCTAGTGTTACTCCTCTAGTGTTAGTCCTCTAGTGTTAGTCCTCTAGTGTTAGTCCTCTAGTATTAGTGCTCTAGTATTAGTGCTCTAGTGTTAGTCCTCTAGTGTTAGTCCTCTAGTGTTAGTCCTCTAGTGTTAGTCCTCTAGTGTTAGTGCTCTAGTGTTAGTCCTCTAGTATTAGTCCTCTAGTGTTACTCCTCTAGTGTTAGTCCTCTAGTATTAGTCCTCTAGTGTTAGTCCTCTAGTGTTAGTCCTCTAGTGCTAGTCCTCTAGTGTTAGTCCTCTAGTGTTAGTCCTCTAGTGTTAGTCCTCTAGTGTTAGTCCTCTAGTGCTAGTCCTCTAGTGTTAGTCCTCTAGTATTAGTCCTCTAGTGTTAGTCCTCTAGTATTAGTCATCTAGTATTAGTGCTCTAGTATTAGTCCTCTAGTGCTAGTCCTCTAGTGTTAGTCCTCTAGTATTAGTCCTCTAGTATTAGTGCTCTAGTATTAGTCCTCTAGTGTTACTCCTCTAGTATTAGTCCTCTAGTGTTAGTCCTCTAGTATTAGTGCTCTAGTGTTAGTCCTCTAGTGTTAGTCCTCTAGTGTTAGTCCTCTAGTATTAGTCCTCTAGTATTAGTGCTCTAGTGTTAGTCCTCTAGTGTTAGTCCTCTAGTGTTAGTCCTCTAGTATTAGTCCTCTAGTATTAGTGCTCTAGTATTAGTGCTCTAGTGTTAGTCCTCTAGTGTTAGTCCTCTAGTGTTAGTCCTCTAGTGTTAGTGCTCTAGTGTTAGTCCTCTAGTGTTAGTCCTCTAGTGTTAGTCCTCTAGTGTTAGTCCTCTAGTATTAGTGCTCTAGTGTTAGTCCTCTAGTGTTAGTCCTCTAGTGTTAGTCCTCTAGTGTTAGTCCTCTAGTATTAGTCCTCTAGTATTAGTGCTCTAGTGTTAGTCCTCTAGTGTTAGTCCTCTAGTGTTAGTCCTCTAGTGTTAGTGCTCTAGTGTTAGTCCTCTAGTATTAGTCCTCTAGTGTTAGTCCTCTAGTATTAGTCCTCTAGTGTTAGTCCTCTAGTGTTAGTCCTCTAGTGTTAGTCCTCTAGTGCTAGTCCTCTAGTGTTAGTCCTCTAGTGTTAGTCCTCTAGTATTAGTCCTCTAGTGTTAGTCCTCTAGTGTTAGTCCACTAGTGTTAGTCCTCTAGTGTTAGTCCACTAGTGTTAGTCCTCTAGTGTTAGTCCTCTAGTGTTAGTGCTCTAGTATTAGTCCTCTAGTGTTAGTCCTCTAGTATTAGTGCTCTAGTGTTAGTCCTCTAGTGTTAGTCCTCTAGTGTTAGTCCTCTAGTGTTAGTGCTCTAGTATTAGTCCTCTAGTGTTAGTCCTCTAGTGCTAGTCCTCTAGTGCTAGTCCTCTAGTGTTAGTCCTCTAGTGTTAGTGCTCTAGTGTTAGTGCTCTAGTGTTAGTCCTCTAGTATTAGCCCTCTAGTGTTAGTCCTCTAGTGCTAGTCCTCTAGTGTTAGTCCTCTAGTGTTAGTCCTCTAGTGCTAGTCCTCTAGTGATAGTCCTCTAGTGCTAGTCCTCTAGTGTTAGTCCTCTAGTGCTAGTCCTCTAGTGTTAGTCCTCTAGTATTAGTCCTCTAGTGTTACTCCTCTAGTGTTAGTCCTCTAGTGTTAGTCCTCTAGTGTTAGTCCTCTAGTGTTAGTCCTCTAGTATTAGTCCTCTAGTGTTAGTCCTCTAGTGTTAGTGCTCTAGTGTTAGTGCTCTAGTGTTAGTCCTCTAGTGTTAGTCCTCTAGTGTTAGTCCTCTAGTGTTAGTCCTCTAGTATTAGTCCTCTAGTGTTAGTCCTCTAGTGTTAGTCCTCTAGTGTTAGTCCTCTAGTGCTAGTCCTCTAGTGTTACTCCTCTAGTGTTAGTCCTCTAGTGTTAGTCCTCTAGTGTTAGTCCTCTAGTGTTAGTCCTCTAGTATTAGTCCTCTAGTGTTAGTCCTCTAGTGTTAGTGCTCTAGTGTTAGTGCTCTAGTGTTAGTCCTCTAGTGTTAGTCCTCTAGTGTTAGTCCTCTAGTATTAGTCCTCTAGTGTTAGTCCTCTAGTGTTAGTCCTCTAGTATTAGTCCTCTAGTATTAGTGCTCTAGTATTAGTCCTCTAGTATTAGTCCACTAGTGTTAGTCCTCTAGTGTTAGTCCTCTAGTATTAGTGCTCTAGTATTAGTCCTCTAGTATTAGTCCACTAGTGTTAGTCCTCTAGTATTAGTCCTCTAGTATTAGTGCTCTAGTATTAGTCCTCTAGTATTAGTCCACTAGTGTTAGTCCTCTAGTGTTAGTCCTCTAGTTTTAGTCCTCTAGTGTTAGTCCTGTAGTGTTAGTCCTCTAGTATTAGTCCTCTAGTGTTAGTCCTCTAGTATTAGGCATCTAGTATTAGTGCTCTAGTATTAGTCCTCTAGTATTAGTCCACTAGTGTTAGTGCTCTAGTATTAGTGCTCTAGTGTTAGTGCTCTAGTGTTAGTCATCTAGTGTTAGTCCTCTAGTGTTAGTCCTCTAGTATTAGTCCTCTAGTGTTAGTCCTGTAGTATTAGTCCTCTAGTATTAGTGCTCTAGTGTTAGTCCTCTAGTGTTAGTCCTCTAGTGTTAGTCCTCTAGTGTTAGTCCTCTAGTGTTAGTCCTCTAGTGTTAGTCCTCTAGTGTTAGTCCTCTAGTATTAGTCCTCTAGTGTTAGTCCTCTAGTGTTAGTCCTCTAGTGTTAGTCCTCTAGTATTAGTCCTCTAGTGTTAGTCCTCTAGTGCTAGTCCTCTAGTGTTAGTCCTCTAGTGTTAGTGCTCTAGTTTTAGTGCTTTAGTATTAGTCATCTAGTGTTAGTCCTCTAGTGTTAGTGCTCTAGTGTTAGTGCTCTAGTGTTAGTCCTCTAGTGTTAGTCCTCTCGTATTAGTCCTCTAGTGTTAGTCCTCTAGTATTAGTCCTCTAGTGTTAGTGCTCTAGTGTTAGTCCTCTAGTATTAGTCCTCTAGTGTTAGTCCTCTAGTGTTAGTGCTCTAGTGATAGTCCTCTAGTGTTAGTCCTCTAGTGTTAGTCCTCTAGTATTAGTCCTCTAGTGTTAGTCCTCTAGTGTTACTGCTCTAGTATTAGTCCTCTAGTATTAGTCCTCTAGTGTTAGTCCTCTAGTATTAGTCCTCTAGTGTTAGTCCTCTAGTGTTAGTGCTCTAGTATTAGTGCTCTAGTATTAGTCATCTAGTGTTAACCTCTAGTATTAGTCCTCTAGTGTTAGTCCTCTAGTGTTAGTGCTCTAGTATTAGTCCTCTAGTATTAGTCCTCTAGTGTTAGTGCTCTAGTGTTAGTGCGCTAGTATTAGTCCTCTAGTATTAGTCCTCTAGTGTTAGTCCTCTAGTGTTAGTGCTCTAGTATTAGTCCTCTAGTGTTAGTGCTCTAGTGTTAGTGCGCTAGTATTAGTCCTCTAGTGTTAGTCCTCTAGTGTTAGTCCACTAGAGTTAGTCCTCTAGTGTTAGTCCTCTAGTGTTAGTCCTCTAGTGTTAGTCCTCTAGTATTAGTCCTCTAGTGTTAGTCCTCTAGTGTTAGTCCTCTAGTGTTAGTCCTCTAGTGTTAGTCCTCTAGTGCTAGTCCTCTAGTGTTAGTCCTCTAGTGTTAGTGCTCTAGTTTTAGTGCTTTAGTATTAGTCATCTAGTGTTAGTCCTCTAGTGTTAGTGCTCTAGTGTTAGTGCTCTAGTGTTAGTCCTCTAGTGTTAGTCCTCTCGTATTAGTCCTCTAGTGTTAGTCCTCTAGTATTAGTCCTCTAGTGTTAGTCCTCTAGTGTTAGTCCTCTAGTGCTAGTCCTCTAGTGTTAGTCCTCTAGTGTTAGTCCTCTAGTGTTAGTCCTCTAGTGTTAGTCCTCTAGTGTTAGTCCTCTAGTGTTAGTGCTTTAGTATTAGTCATCTAGTGTTAGTCCTCTAGTGTTAGTGCTCTAGTGTTAGTGCTCTAGTGTTAGTCCTCTAGTGTTAGTGCTCTAGTGTTAGTGCTCTAGTGTTAGTCCTCTAGTGTTAGTCCTCTAGTGTTAGTCCTCTAGTGTTAGTCCTCTAGTATTAGTCCTCTAGTGTTAGTCCTCTAGTGTTAGTGCTCTAGTGTTAGTCCTCTAGTATTAGTCCTCTAGTGTTAGTGCTTTAGTATTAGTCATCTAGTGTTAGTCCTCTAGTGTTAGTGCTCTAGTGTTAGTGCTCTAGTGTTAGTCCTCTAGTGTTAGTCCTCTAGTGTTAGTCCTCTAGTATTAGTCCTCTAGTGTTAGTGCTCTAGTGTTAGTCCTCTAGTATTAGTCCTCTAGTATTAGTCCTCTAGTGTTAGTCCTCTAGTGTTAGTGCTCTAGTGATAGTCCTCTAGTGTTAGTCCTCTAGTGTTAGTCCTCTAGTATTAGTCCTCTAGTGTTAGTCCTCTAGTGTTACTGCTCTAGTATTAGTCCTCTAGTATTAGTCCTCTAGTGTTAGTCCTCTAGTATTAGTCCTCTAGTGTTAGTCCTCTAGTGTTAGTGCTCTAGTATTAGTGCTCTAGTATTAGTCATCTAGTGTTAACCTCTAGTATTAGTCCTCTAGTGTTAGTCCTCTAGTGTTAGTGCTCTAGTATTAGTCCTCTAGTATTAGTCCTCTAGTGTTAGTGCTCTAGTGTTAGTCCTCTAGTGTTAGTGCTCTAGTATTAGTCCTCTAGTATTAGTCCTCTAGTATTAGTGCTCTAGTGTTAGTGCTCTAGTGTTAGTGCGCTAGTATTAGTCCTCTAGTATTAGTCCTCTAGTGTTAGTCCTCTAGTGTTAGTGCTCTAGTATTAGTCCTCTAGTGTTAGTGCTCTAGTGTTAGTGCGCTAGTATTAGTCCTCTAGTGTTAGTCCAATAGTGTTAGTCCACTAGAGTTAGTCCTCTAGTTTTAATGCTCTAGTGTTAGTCCACTAGAGTTAGTCCTAATATCAAGAGCTCAGCCGGCCGACCAGAGGAACAGAAACACGTCTCCATCCAGTCCTACTTTTAAAATGTTTAGTTTGTTTATGGATCACAGATCGGGCCTTTAATGCACAGGTATCAGGAGGAATTACAGGAGCGCTGCTGCACACTGTCAGCCACACTTTCTTGTGGCTCTACTAAGTAGAACTGCCTGCTACCAAAAGATGAAGGGCCCCTGTGAAGTTTTTACATAGATGATCATGCCTGATTTTCTTTATGTTCTCTAGCTCTAACCTTTGAACACAGGATGTGTTTCCAAAGTCAAGTCATTAGCTTAGGGCATCGCCATCTTGATCTGCAGCCTGCCAAGTGTTTTTACGTTGGTGCAAAGTCACCAAATAATGAAAAAGAAAACGAAAGATCGATAATAATAACTCCCCCCTCCGGCAATATATAATTTCTCATTGGATTATTGTAAATGGTGTGACTCAGTTACAAAGTGATTACTTAAATTGTGTAATGAGGTCATCGAAGCGAACTTATTTTGAGCCCGGCTCTAAAGCACCCTTTTATTCTAGGGTCATAATTCAGAGACGGCTTGGTCTGAACTCATTGCTCTGTGTGCCCAGAGAGGGAAGCATATTAAGAAATTATGAATTGCAGAAATAGTAAATGACAAAGCAATTTTCTGCCCCGAAGCAAGAGAGCGAGTGAGTATACGTTTGTATGTGTGCATGTGTGTGCGTGTGACATTTTGCCCACTTACTTTTCAATCATACGTTAGCTGCCTATATATCCTCTCATTGTGGTTCATCTGAAGCAAACTGACGAAGAATATGAAATGATAAAGTAGACAATATACAGACAAAGTGTATAACGATGTGTCACAACTTTTGGGATGAGACTGTGTTTTATGTAGTGAATGTTGTGTGTAAAAGTGCTGTAAGTGGTATTTTTGTGTTAAAATAAGTGTTGAATAGCTCTACATCACTGATATAGAGTGTTTGGTCAGTAACATGGGTCTCCCCCAGTCCCTCCTCTCTGCAGTAAACACAAAATACATTTCATGGTATCCTGTTCCAATTTTATCCAATCAGGAGAGACCCCTAGATATTTTTATTTATTTCAAGAAATCTTGCCAAACCAAATGTGCTTACCGCACTGATGGCCTGAGGGAACTTTGGCCTAAAGGAACAGTGAGTTGAGGTAACTTTGGGCTGAGGGAACACTGGACTAAGGGAGAATTGAGCTTAAGGAACAGTGAGTTGAAGTAACATGAATGATCATTTTGGGTTGACGTATTATACATTTACAATATTTACATTTACATTTTGTCATTTAGCTGACGCTTTTATCCAAAGCCACTTACAAGTTCTGTATGACAAGTCAGCAGGAAGGGTACAACTCTGAGTAACAATGATCAAACAGTGCTGAAACTTGGGTGCTGCAGTATTGAGTGACATATTAGTATAGTAGGAGGAGTGCATGGTAGTATAGGACAGTAAGAATGTTTTTTTTTTCCATTTCAGATATTAGATTTCAGATCAGATTAGATCATATTAGATTCATATGTATTGTCATTATGCAGCACAAGTACATTACAACAAAAAGAAGTTTGGCATCCAACCAGAGTGCAAATGTAAGGGTAAAGTGCAATAGTAATATACAATTTACAGGTGATTAAACTGGTTATACAATATATAAATTAGTACTACTGAGTAATAATCAGATGTATGTACAGTGTTATAGTATTATTATGTACAGGTATAAAGACACTGAAGTACTTATATACAGGTATAAAGTCATATTGGCCAGTGGTATAACTAATAAGAGTAAGTAAGGGATGTACAGATATAGATATAGTACAGGTAAAAAATATTATGTGCAGGTATATTCAGACAGATCTGTACTGTACATATATATATGGTATGTTTAAACGTATGATTTCAGATCATTGTGTGACTACCTATAACTGTTTTTTTTTTACTCTGTTGTATTTACTTTTCTGTGCATATTGCTTTTATTATGAATTATTTACATTTGTACAATCATTGTTTCTGTAAATGAGGGAAACTTCAGAAGCTTACGATTTTAAATAAAGGTTGAAATGAAAGGGGAAAAAAATATATATATACGGCATATACAGTATTATTGTACATGCTATCATACAAAGTTAGGTATATTTAAACATGCTATATTATATTATAGTATTCTATACTCTATATTACAGTATATTATATATTATATGTACTTTATTATAGTATATTCTCTCTTTCTAGACAGTGGGTAAGGGGAGACAGTGGGTAAGGGGAGACAGTGGGTAAGGAGACAGTGGGTAAGGGGAGACAGTGGGTAAGGGGAGACAGTGGGTAAGGAGACAGTGGGTAAGGGGAGACAGTGGGTAAGGGGAGACAGTGGGTAAGGAGACAGTGGGTAAGGGGAGACAGTGGGTAAGGGGAGACAGTGGGTAAGGGGAGACAGTGGGTAAGGGGAGACAGTGGGTAAGGAGACAGTGGGTAAGGAGACAGTGGGTAAGGAGAGACAGTGGGTAAGGGGAGACAGTGGGTAAGGGGAGACAGTGGGTAAGGAGACAGTGGGTAAGGAGACAGTGGGTAAGGGGAGACAGTGGGTAAGGAGAGACAGTGGGTAAGGAGACAGTGGGTAAGGAGAGACAGTGGGTAAGGAGACAGTGGGTAAGGAGACAGTGGGTAAGGAGACAGTGGGTAAGGAGAGACAGTGGGTAAGGAGAGACAGTGGGTAAGGAGACAGTGGGTAAGGAGACAGTGGGTAAGGGGAGACAGTGGGTAAGGAGACAGTGGGTAAGGAGACAGTGGGTAAGGAGACAGTGGGTAAGGAGAGACAGTGGGTAAGGAGACAGTGGGTAATAGAGACAGTGGGTAAGGGGAGACAGTGGGTAAGGAGACAGTGGGTAAGGAGACAGTGGGTAAGGAGACAGTGGGTAAGGAGACAGTGGGTAAGGAGAGACAGTGGGTAAGGAGACAGTGGGTAAGGAGACAGTGGGTAAGGGGAGACAGTGGGTAAGGAGACAGTGGGTAAGGAGAGACAGTGGGTAAGGAGACAGTGGGTAAGGAGAGACAGTGGGTACGGAGAGACAGTGGGTAAGGAGACAGTGGGTAAGGAGACAGTGGGTAAGGAGAGGCAGTGGGTAAGGAGACAGTGGGTAAGGAGACAGTGGGTAAGGAGACAGTGGGTAAGGAGACAGTGGGTAAGGAGACAGTGGGTAAGGGGAGACAGTGGGTAAGGAGACAGTGGGTAAGGAGAGACAGTGGGTAAGGAGACAGTGGGTAAGGAGACAGTGGGTAAGGGGAGACAGTGGGTAAGGAGACAGTGGGTAAGGAGACAGTGGGTAAGGAGAGGCAGTGGGTAAGGAGACAGTGGGTAAGGAGACAGTGGGTAAGGAGACAGTGGGTAAGGAGAGACAGTGGGTAAGGAGACAGTGGGTAAGGAGACAGTGGGTAAGGAGACAGTGGGTAAGGAGACAGTGGGTAAGGAGACAGTGGGTAAGGAGACAGTGGGTAAGGGGAGACAGTGGGTAAGGAGACAGTGGGTAATAGAGACAGTGGGTAAGGAGAGATAGTGGGTAAGGGGAGACAGTGGGTAAGGAGACAGTGGGTAAGGAGAGACAGTGGGTAAGGAGACAGTGGGTAAGGAGAGACAGTGGGTAAGGAGACAGTGGGTAAGGAGACAGTGGGTAAGGAGAGACAGTGGGTAAGGAGACAGTGGGTAAGGAGAGACAGTGGGTAAGGAGACAGTGGGTAAGGAGAGACAGTGGGTAAGGAGAGACAGTGGGTAAGGGGAGACAGTGGGTAAGGGGAGACAGTGGGTAAGGAGAGACAGTGGGTAAGGAGACAGTGGGTAAGGAGAGACAGTGGGTAAGGAGACAGTGGGTAAGGGGAGACAGTGGGTAAGGGGAGACAGTGGGTAAGGAGAGACAGTGGGTAAAGAGAGACAGTGGGTAAGGGGAGACAGTGGGTAAGGGTAGACAGTGGGTAAGGAGAGACAGTGGGTAAGGAGAGACAGTGGGTAAGGAGACAGTGGGTAAGGAGAGACAGTGGGTAAGGAGACAGTGGGTAAGGAGAGACAGTGGGTAAGGAGACAGTGGGTAAGGGGAGACAGTGGGTAAGGAGACAGTGGGTAAGGGGAGACAGTGAGTAAGGGGAGACAGTGGGTAAGGAGACAGTGGGTAAGGGGAGACAGTGGGTAAGGAGAGACACCGGGAGACAGGTGAGAGTGTGTCAGTGTGGAGCAGCAGCAGCAGCAGCGTCTGGGTGTTAGTGTTGACAGATGCATGTCCTCTTCACCAGAGCTACGGCACCATTCCACCACCCCAAGGTCTCAGGGTCACAGCACCACTACTCAAGCCTGTCCCGGGGCCCTTCTGATCCCCTGGTCGGCTGGCTGACTGGCTGGCTGGCTGGCTGACTGGCTGGCTGGCTGACTGGCTGGCAGCAAGAGACCGGCTTAGCTGACTGACAGGTGGACTGAATTTAGCCTACTGTATGTTCCCTACATCTATGGTGCAGCAGCCTGATGTGGAATAACTTGAAATGTCTTCTTTATATATATATATATATATATATACGTTTATATTTAGTCATTTAACTGACGTTTTTATCCAAAACGACTTACAAGTTCTGTACAACAAGTCAGCAAGAAGGGTACAACTCGTAAGATTGTTCGTCAAACAGTGTTGAACTTCAGTGCGGCCGGGTAGTGCAGCGGACTAAGCGTCTGTCTACCACCGCAGAGACACTGGTATCGAATCCAGCTGTCAGCGTTGCCTCCGGCTTGGCCGGTCGTCATACTGGCACAATTGGCAGTGTCAGCGGGAGGGAAGCCGGTGGGTGGTAATCTGGTCGTTGTAAACAGCGACTCCTACAGGTCGGTCAGGGCGCCTGCACAGCGAGGAAGGGATCTGGGTGAGGTAGTGTGCCCTCCCACGCGTTACACTCACCCAATGAGAGTCCTCGCTGCCAGGTGAAAAGAGGCTGCTGGCTGTCTCCTATGTATCGGAGGAAGCATGTGATAGACTTCAGGGCTCCCTAGACCGGCAAGTAGGGGGCAAATGCGCGCAACGACCAGGAAGGGGAGGGGGGAATTGGCATAATGACTAAATTGGGATGGGAGGAAAATACAAGAAAAATAGGAGGAGAAAAGGTGGATCAAACTTTAGTTGAACTTCAGTGATACAGTCTTGAGTGCATATTAGTATAGATTACCTCTGTGAGATATACCACAGTGTCTTAAACTGTTGACTTATTATATCAAAAACGTTATGGCAATATCTTGTATCACATAGGATGCTCTTTGTTTAATTTTTGGAATTGGATTTTGCCATGATACATGGCGTTATTAGGAATTAATTTATTTTAAGTGTGTATATATTTCACTGCAAGCTGGTCAGAGAACATTGTCATCCATTTGCAGCTCCGCTGGAGCGTGTCGGCTTCAACAGGGATGAGCACTGGGCCCATTGGCTGTCACTGGGGGATTGAACCTGTGACCTTCCAGGTAAAGTATGTGTCTCTCTAACCACCAGACCACCCTGCCACCATCACCGGGTTTGCCAAGCTGCAAAACCGGTACTCGTGATAATTTTCACCTAAAATACCCTTACCTTAACCCTAAGCTTCACCTTACTGGAGACCTCAAGTAAGGCTCATGTCTTTACACTCAAGTCCCGAGTCAAGTCCCATGTCAAGATTCGCAAGTAAGTCTCAAGCAAGTCACAAGTCTGAAACTTGGGGTTTTGAGTCCTAAACAAGTCCTAATGTGTTCTTTACAAATGTAATGCAATTTAAAATGTTTAAAGCCAACAGAGTAATAGTTATAAATATATAAAATGTTTATGATTCTGCGCTGACACACAACTACCTTCTCTGCTTACACAACTTGCTTGGTGGCTGAAGGATTGATCCAAAGTGGAACTGTAATCCCGGAAATTAAGTAAAATTTTTCAACGGTTACTTTTTACAGCCTTTTTACATTTTGGGTAAGTCTTTCAAGTCATGGAGCTCAAGTCCGAGTGAAATCATGAGTCATCCGTGTTAAAAGTAATTCGAGTCGCAAGCCTTTCGCACTTTCGTCGCGTCAAGTCCGAAGTCGTCAAAAATCCGCAACTGAAGTCGGACCCCGAGTCCTATAGTCGCGTGATTCAAGTCCGCGGCCGCCTCCGCCGCTTAGCGGGCCGCCTCCACCGCCACTAGTCTCGATCCCACGTGTCGGTTTGAAACCCTGCAGCGGTCCTACCTCAGTTGGCCTTTGAGCAGGAGGCCCGGATGATGTCATGCTCATCCAGAGGCGGTTAGAGAGAGATGTGATATTACATCATCCGTATTAAACCTGGGTAGCAGAGGGAGAGCATACACACACACACACACACACACACACACACACACGCACGCACGCACACACACGCACGCACGCACACACGCACGCACGCACGCACACACACACACACACACACACACACACACACACACACACACACACACACGCACGCACACACACACACACACGCGCACACACACACACACACACACACACACACACACACACATGCACACACACACACACACACGCATTAAAGGATAATTAAGCTATTGCTGCTCAGGCTTCATTGTTGACACTCAGCAGCCTTTCAGAACTTTTGAATGTGGCGCTAATTTGGCTTTTATCATGTGGCAGATGCTTTTCAGCCGTGTGTGGCGCTGTGTGGGGAGAGTGAGCATCTCGGGAGACTCTGGAAGACTGGGGTGAGTCGGGGGGCCTTTTTGTTTGGGGGGGGGCGGGGGGGGGGGGGGGGGGGGGGTGAGGAAGCTTTCAATGTGTCTGCACTCAGGGTGGGAATGACAAGACCAGGGCGCAGGAAGGAGCAATTATATCCCCTGAATAGTTGTTTGACAGTTTTATAGTGTAACATCTATTTTCTCCACCTTCCATATCGACATCTGTCTGGGGAAAAGGGGGCCATTAGTTGCTCTAAAAACACGTCTCAATAATTAATGCTGCGCTTGGAGAATCATTGAATATCATGGATGGAAATGTTGTAGTTGGGCTTGTTGTTTTCATGGGTCTAAAGGAGGTGGCGGGACGTTGGAGACGGGTGTTAAACGGTCTCGATGTGGCCTTGTGGCCTTTCTTCACACGAATACAGATGCCGTCCTGTAACGTTTGTGGATCATTTAAAACGCTTCATCACAAGATAAAATGTCAATCATATTCAGAATGATCTTTCTAGGCATCGATGATTATCAAAACGGTGACTATAAGTGGTTGAGACAGATAAGGTCAAGTAATCCTGAGAATTTGCACTGCTTCTAATCTTGAGTAATTAAAGGACAATACCAGTGCCATTTATAGGATATTTACTACTGTCTGCGTGTAGTTTACATTTCCCCCAATTTTTTTTATATAGTGCATGCTGTATGTAATTCGACTTTTAAACATTCACTGAGCGACAGTGGCTCAGGAGGTAGAGGTAGGAGGTAGGTCTGGTAATCAGAAGGTTCCCGGTTCGATTCCCACTCCTCCCGGGCAGCATGTCGAAGTGTCCTTGAGCAAGACACTTAACCCCTCATTGCTCCCGATGAGCAGGTCGGCACCTTGCATGGTTGCCTCCGCCGTCGGTGTGTGAATGTGTGAGTGAATGGGTGAATTTGAGGAACAAAATTGTAAAGCTTTATGGATAATATAAAGTGCTATATAAAATGCACCATTTACCATTTAGTTCAATGTTTTTAGTTGTGAAGCACCTCATAGACCTCACCATCACCTCACTTACTCACTCACAGTTAGCACTTCTGCCCCTAGTGGCGGCTTATTGACACTGCACTTTGTGTCATACCAGCTCAACGCGAGAATCTATGACACAGTGTGTTCTATTTCATTATGGCTCCGCTCAGCATCGATTGCATAATATCTCGCTTCAGTGGATATGCACTGAATAAATTTCAAAATGTACCTTTACATACCAACATCCGTCTGACCACACCCCCATCTGCTGCCTACATAAGCAGGGGTGGGGCCACACACTCATCTCCTTCTCAAATTTCATCCACAATATAGTGCCTGTATACCACCACTTGGCGAGGAAGAAAGTATTAGCTGGAGAAAGGAAAACAGAAGAACAAGGAGATACGTTGACATTATATCTTTATTTTCTCTCTCACTATTTTTGAGAAAATACGGCGATATTGTCTTCGTCACTGGAGTGTCTGGAAGATGATGATCATTCTAAACCTCCACCGTTTTTTTTCATATTAGGGGCTCGCGTCGCTGATATACTCCCCAACTGCAGTCCTCCTTTTCTGCGGCTGGATGGGTTTGGCCCTCCGGCCATGCAGCTGGACTGTGGAAGTCTGTTGTGAGGGACTAGGTTGTTTCGAGCCTGGGTGAGTAATGTTATGCTTGCGAGCGCCAGTTGTCTGTTAGTGCTATGGGGGCTAGCTGACCATTTTTACGAAAGCCGGCCCCAGATTAGGGTCCTCTGTTCGGCCTCTTAGGCGACGGCGGAGGATCTTGGTCTGAAGCCCATGATGGTCAACTAGTGGGCCGCGTCCAGGACCTGGTGAACCCAGGATTCTCGAGCGGATGCTTCTCTGTCCCGTGCAGGCCCCATCTTTCACATAAAAGTGAAAGTACACCCTAACGAGGAAATGTGGGCATAGGATCTTCTTTATCGGGAGTTCCATGCTCAAAGTCGGCTGCAGCCCGAAATGGGACTTGTGCTGGCCCCGCTGTATGTCTGGATCACCGTTGAAAACTGTGTTTGACATTCTTTTTCTTTTCCCTCTTAGGATGGGGAGGGACTGGGACAGCGGCCTGTCTGAAGTGTGGCTTGTTATGTTGTTGTGTACAGTTCAGGTGATAGCTGCTTAGCTGGCGTGCTAGTCGTGGCCTACTGTGTTAGCCAGTCAGCTGTTAGCTGCGGCGCTAGCTTGCTGTGTTTACCAGGCTAGTAAACGTTAGCTTGTTGCTATCAGTCGGACGGCTGTTAGCTTAATGCTACACTGTTGAACGTTTTCTATGACTATAACATGCCTTAAACACTCTGACTACGACGTCATCTTTGACAGAGGATGTTAGTCGAACCTACACCGGGACCCCTGCCAGCGAGGACTGCGTCAACATGGAGAAACGTAGCGGCTGGGTGGCGCAGCGACGTTACCCTTGTCGCCAACACAGGAAATGCTGTGTTCAACTTCGGTGTCCCGTTAGCCAGATTGCAGTTCTCTTGGCCTGCGCTCAGGGTAGGAAGGTCCCGACCGGACTTTAAACACTTCTTCTTCCTTCCCTTCTAAATGTTGTGTAATAACGATGTTTTCCAAAACGTGTGTTGCTGCAATACATTGAGGATACGACGCGTGTTGTGTGTGAATTGTCTTGTCACTGGTATAGCTTCTCTCTCCATAGAAATCGGGTTGTTGTTTACATGTGTAAAAATGATCTGGTTAGTTGTGATGAGAACATGTGTGTTCATGTAACGTGAACTCACAACTAAGGGGGTTAATTAACATATGAAGCTATGCTTTGTGACATGTGATTGAGGAATGAATTCTTTTCTCAGCCTGTAATGACAATGAACAGTGTGTTCACATATTAACAGGGTTACCTGTTCAACTTGGTCGTATCAAGGGTAAGGAAGGATGGGTGATCCCCCCGGTTTCCCTGGGGCTTCCCCCCCTCCTCTCAGACATGTTGTTTACAATATATTGTGTCACTGTGTTTGTGGGGATACGATGTAACCCTCAGCTTAATTGCTGGGGTTGTGCTTTCCGCTTGAGAAACTATTTTTTCCTAAAGAAAAGATTGTTTGGTCACTTATCATGTGTGCTTAGCAAGGCCTGTGGCCAATACGTAATCGAGGATTCTGTATTCTCTCGTTATGAAAAACGGCGTTCCTCTGTAGCAAGAGTGTACTTTGCCATTTTTTGTTGTGATGAAGGGTTGTGTGTGTCTTGTGATCTACAACTGGGTTAGGTTTGGCCCACAGAAGCACATATGTAAGTCTGGTACCGGGGCTCTTAAAGGGGGCCCTCTCTGTTCTGTGTTTTTTCCTTAGTAAAAATCAGATAGCAGGTTAGCACATGAGCTATGTGAGGCTGTTCGATGCTTCATGTAGCAGGCTATGACTGTGTCATGCTCTACTTGTCATTACATCGTATCATGGGTGTGTGGGGTCGTAAAGGGGTGAACTGGTAATCCTTTCCTCCCCTTTTCTGATTGGTCAGGGGTTAAAACCTCCTGTCCTTCAAGGTTCCTGTCACGTTGCTGTTCGGCACGTTACAGGGTAAGAGGGGGGGGGGGGGTTCCTGGTCCCACGCCCTGGAAGATTGGGCGTGTGCACAGCGGAAATTCCCCCGTCATAGAGTACGTCACTGAGCGCGTCTCTGTTGGTAAGACTTCCATGGGTTGTTCAGGTCCATGTTATGGATCTGTTTCAGGGAGTTGTCAGAGCTCCTCCTCACGAAGCTCCTCCTCGGGGAGAAGTGCCTTCTGTGAGTTCGGACTCTCCTTCCCTGTGAGGGAGCCTCCTCAGAGTTTCAGAGCCTCCTCCTTAGATTGTCAAGGTGAGTAGAACTTCAAAAAGGAGTTCTGCTCTATTGTGTGTGTATTCGATTCAATTCGATTGTTGAGTGTGTATTGGTTCAGTGCCTCCTCCTCGGAGAGCCCTAAACCAAGTGTTACATAGCTCAATGTTGCAATATATTCTTTTCAATCTATACAGCTCGCGTGGGAAGTCTCTCTGGGGATTTCCGTCTCCTCCCTGTGGCGAGGGTGGTGGGATGTAAAAATGTAAACAATTTTTACCCTCAGCTGCATCACGTGGGATTCATGTCAGTCTGTGTTTCTTTCTTTTTTGAATAAAAAGAGGAAGGAACATGAAGCACGACGGCTCCTTGTCGTTCTCCCAGGCGACTTGGAGGAACAATGTTTGGTGTCTTGCTAGACTATCCATTGATGTGTTTGGGTCTCGACGCGTATGTAAGTGCTGGTTCTGGGTGTTTCTGATGGGAATCACGCAGGGGCTAAGTGCGCCTTGGTTGCTTGTTATTAAAACAGCGTTTTTATAGGGCAACTGGGATGGAGTTTTGTCTCTTCCGAGCGCCAGTTTACTAGGTTGTCTCGATGAATTCTCGTTCATGTCTGGGGGATGTTAACGGAATAGATCAGAACATAGGTAGAGGGGTCTCACGCCCTTGGGGTGGGCCACCGAGCACGGTTCAAACCGGCCCGTCTGGGTGGCGCCCTCTTTTCATGTTTTAGATCAACACGCATATCTGCCCCTTCTCCTGGAGTAGGCATGTCGGCGTGGTTAGGGCACGGGACTGGTTCTGGTCATGCTCGTCCAGGTCAGTTAACCCGTTGTCCGCCGGGGATGCAGATCTGCTGTTCTGGTACCCTGAGGGACTTGGGCTTTTTTCAGGGGGGAAAATGCCGGGTCGGCCCGGGTGTCACAGGGTTAGGCATTATGGAGACCCTTGTTGGGTACTCTTTTGTACCTGGCACTATCATAAGGGGCTGGTTCTCCTTTTCTTCGCTCCTCTCTCACGCATGGCGAAGAGGGGGCTGTTGGGGTGGTCTTCTGGACCTCCTCTGGTAACCCTGTGTGCTTCCCGAGCCGCCGGGCCCGGTCCGAAGTAAAGTTTTGTTGATACCGTAGGCCTGGGATAACCCTTTTTTGAAAACTGAAACACTTGTACTGCGGTATAGCCAGTGTATACCCGCAGGTGTGTTTTGGAGTTTTTTCTTGAGGGGTTATAGGAACAACCACCGTCTGTGTACCGAGAGGGTGGTTGATTCCCTGGTGTGTTGGAGTAGAGTCAACTCCCGAGTTACCTGGTTGAGTGTGCCCCTGCACGTTCATGACGTCTGCCAATCATGTCAGCCTTCTCTGCCTCGACCCCTCTGGGTGGGTTTTTTTTAATGGAGGCTTTGTCATGGTGCTCAACAACGCCAGCATACGCCCCTTCCGCCGGGGGGGCTGTTTTCAGCGGACTCTTTTGGCGCCTGTCTCGTCCGCAGTGCTCCAGGCTCAGGTTACAGCCTGCTGCCTGGTTTCCCCGGTGCGCTGCCTGCTTCCGTTGGTTAACCTTTTTGTGTGCTTACGGCCATGCTGACTGCCTGTTCTGCAGGGTCAGTGTGCCAGGCGGTGTGCTATTGGGGGGAAAGGGCCCGCTCTTGGAGGGGCCTTATCCGAATACGCTGGCGATGTGGGGGGCGGTGTCACTAAGTGACCGCCTGGTGGGGTCTCGATGCCTGGCGTCATTGACCTCTCCGGGCCCCCTTTTTCCAGGGGATCCAGTCCTTTCAGTGGGTCTGGGTCTTCCTTCGCGCTCCGCTGCTACAGCCTTGCCACGGGGTTGGGTTTGCTCTTGACCCCGTGATTTTGGGGGCAGTAACGAGGTTGTTCCTTCCGTTCGTTCCCTGGTGGCATGCGGGTTGTGCGTGTGTGTAGTCGTGGGGTCAAGCCACGGTCTGCTCACCCTGTGCGTTGAGTTGCTTGAGTTCCTCTTCGCACGGTCGGATCCGTCTCCCTCCCGTAAGCCTCCAATAGGGGGGGTATCCTCCATTAGGGAGGGTCGGGGGGCTCGGTCCTCCCCGGTCTGATGGTTGTGGGGGGCCTCAGCGGGGTACATTTGTCGAGCTTTGGCTCCCGCTCAGCTCCTGTTATGCAACCGATGCTGAGCGGAGCCATAATGAAATAGAACGTAAGGTTATGTATATAACCAAGTTCTATGAATTATGGTGACGCTCAGCATCAGGACGCCGCTGCAGCCCTTGATCTTTCATTGTGGTGAAATTTGTTGGGAAGGAGATGAGTGTGTGGCCCCACCCCTGCTTATGTAGGCAGCAGATGGGGGTGTGGTCAGACGGATGTTAATATGTAAAGGTACATTTTGAAATTTATTCAGTGCATATCCACTGAAGCGAGATATTATGCAACCGATGCTGAGCGTCACCATAATTCATAGAACTTGGTTATATACATAACCTTACGTTCTCGTTAGAATACAAACTCCACTCAAACCTAGCTTGAGACTGCTGTCCCCGCTAACAGAGACACCCCAGATATGAAGACATAGATGTGACCATGAAGTTTGTGAGGCAGTGTTTTCTTTTCTTTTTCTGAGAGATTATTTCCTGGCTTCCATTTCTTCCTGTGGGTGTCGGGTAACTGACAGTTAGCAGGGTGTAACGTAATCACAAATTATGTCAGAGATGGGTAAAATGTTTTGTCTGTGGGGCCATCAAAGCAAAACACAGTCTCTAGTCCAATGAGAGGTCTCTGAATGCTAGCATGCCGATATGAGAAGGCTCAGTGCAGGGACACTTGGGAATAATGAAATAACGATAAAACAGCAACGCTTTGAAACCAAATCACGCCTCTGAGACCAACCCTGGAATTGTGAATTACATTTTGTAACAAATTGGCACAGAACTAAGGGGGACATATCTTTTCAACAGGTTAATATAATGTAGGTCTTTGAGGTCCCATAAACATGTCTTATGTTTTTTGCTGAATAAAACCACTCAGATAATGCATTCTAGCAGCCTCTATCTATACCCCTCCATTTCAGTCATGTTCTCAACGGGCTGTTTCTGTGCCTGTAAGGGCGATCAAATATGACTCAAGATCCAGCAATAACCCTAGCAATCCCACCTTACCAGGTCTTACTAACTACAGCGACTGTGACAGCACCTACACACGCATACGAGGTCTTACTAACTACAGCGACTGTGACAGCACCTACGTGTGCATACAAAGTCTTACTAACTACAGCGGCTGTGGCTGCACCTACACGCGCATACAAGGTCTTACTAACTACAGCGACTGTGGCTGCACTTCTAAATGGCTCGTTTCAAGAGGAAGGGTTCTTAACTGCAGAAGAGGCACAATGCACATATTTAACATCTTCTTGGTGTTGGGACAACCCCTCATTCTGTAAAAACAATGCAAAACACAAGAAAAGGCCATTTTCCCAATAGGTCCCATTTAAAATAAGGCCGGTATCATGCTTTTAAATGATGATGTATAGCTAATCCTATTTAAACGTGTTGTTTCACTTACATATCAACACATAACTCTAATACATTGACTGGATTAACCCAGCAATGTTGTAAAGAGCGAACATGATTGAAAATCAATACAAATCTCATCAGTGGTTTCCAGCAATTATTTTTCCTGCAACAAAACATTTATCGACTCATTATGACAGTTATTATTGTTATTGTTTTCCTCGCAATAAATATACTAAAGGTAAATCACGGCGGAGATTATGGCCCGATAGTTACTTTTTACGGTAATGATTTGTTGTGGCATTTAATTGGCTCTATAGACATCGAGATTCGGATAAATTTATAAGCTGACAGCATTCTAGCAATGTCAGGAACGATTGCCCCCAGGTCAGATCTTCTCTCAGCCAAGCTGTACGCTGCAATCTCCTCAGCTCAACCATCTGTGAAAGTTGCAGCGTTTTTCTGGAAAGGAAAATAACGCAGAAATGAGATACAGTATAAATCATTATGGCTGCATTCACACTGGGCCAGAATCAGATTTCTTTGCTCATATGTGATTCAGATCTGGTTTTCTTTTCATGACAGTGTGAACAGCACCAATCCCATTGATTCTGATCTTTTCAATTCTGATTTGGGCCACATGTGGTCCTAAACTCGAGGGGACATATCATAACTGGTCTGTGTTTGCAAGCATATTGAAAGAAGAAATGGCTCTTTCACCCCATTATCATCTGCTCAGAAATTAGCTGCCTCCACTGCACATCAACTTGTAAATTAAACCATAAACTGTTACTTCAGTGTCCTCCATGTTTACGTCCATCTTCGTTATTGTTAATTTGTGCATGCAGGTCAGTTCAGGATTATAATTATTTTTTTATCTCTGCATTAAACAACTGTACGTAAATCTGATTAGCACTATACTCAGTAGTACTAATTTATATATTTTATACCCAGTTGAATTACCTGTACATTGTATATTACTATTGCACTTTACTGTTATATTTGCACTCTGGTTGGATGCCAAACTTATTTTCATTATACTGTACTTGTGCTGTATAATGACAATACATTTTAATCTAATCTAATCTAAATCTAAATCAGAATTGAGCATTAAGGCTTGCAGCGTGAACGCACCTCGTGAAGCAACCACAGCGTTATCGGACGTGTTATCAATCAGCACATCCAGATATGGGATCAATAGGACATTCCTGTAATCTCTGTCAGAGCCTGCAACATAATTTGCATCCCAGGATATAGTCTGGGCCCCGCGTCCATCTGGCTGAAAAGAGAGGAGGAGCATCACAACTGTCTCTCTATTGTTCTTTGTGTTTTTACTACGAGTAGGCCGTCTCCTTATGTCACAGAGTGTATCGACGCGTATTCCTTCCCATCGATACAAAACCCCCACATGGGTCATGTAAACAGCTTATTCCAATTATCTTCTCCCAATGAGGGTTTCATCCAGAGTAAGCGTACTCCAATTAAAGGTGCACAGTGCCGTTTAGTGGGGAGGGGTATTTGTTTACATTTCCAGAGCCTGCAATTACTTTACAAAATATATTTACTAAACACACGCAGTTCTAAGAATTATTGTCATCTTATCCTAAACCAAACCAAGATAATTTTGAGGCACTGGTGTAAAGCCTAGAAGATGCTTCTTTTGAATAGTAAATAACGTGTGTTTGTGAACCAAATTGCGGGTCCTGTCAGTTTAAACGACAACAGTGAAATGGTAACTTTTCAGGTTGCTTTCTAGCTTTCAAACTGTTCCAGGGACATGATTCTCTTCTGAGGGCGATTTCTTTTCATTCAGTTCTGGATGAAATGAGCGAATGAGTTTTTCTCCACTTCTCTCAAGTTTCAAATTTCTCTTGCAAATGGCATAGTGCACCTTTAAAACGGCTGTCATATACAGGTTAGGTTGTTTGAGCTTTTGACCCACATTATTCTCAGAGTTTCTCTGAGCAGTTGGGAACACGTCAGTGTTTAGGCCTCTCCGCTGTTAGCTAGGCACCATAACGGCAGTCTCTCTGAACTCACATGGGAGTAAACGTGTTGGAATAGCGATACCGCTGCAGTTCCTCTGCTGTTTGGAATTTCCAAATAGAAAGTGTGTTTCATTCATTAGATTAGAAGTACAGTACAACAAAAAGAGGTTTGGCATCCAACCAGAGTGCAAATGTAACAGTAAAGTGCAACACTAATATCCAATGTACAGGTGATTAACACTTTAATCGCCAAGGACGCCTTAACACGTCATTCCCCGCCATGCTAATTCTGCCAATGACGCCGTAACACGTCATTGAGATCAATATTTCAAAAATCTGTGATCGCAATCATATTTCTCCCGCGGAGACTTGAGATCTACTGTTGATCCCCTCTCAACTCTCCAACGGTTCAAGAGCGCCATCTGGTGGCCGATCGGCGGATTGCCCAAACCGGAAACGGAAACTGGTGCTCATCCAAATTCGGTCCGATCACTCGCTATAGGTCCCGGGACTCGAGCGCGACACAATGGATAGCGATCCGTTACCAATAACTCGATAAACAACATGATTTGGACGTATACTATTATACAACCTGGAGATGGATCGCATATTTCAACATCCCATAATAGGAATCTGTTTGCTCCACGCTCATCGCCCAACGGCCCGAGGAGACTGGGGTAAGTTTCAGCGTTTATTTTTACCGTGTTCGATACAAACTGCTCTAATGATCATATCACCGACACTACATGAATCATCTAACGTTGGAATTATAAACACCCCCCCCCCCCCCCATCCGGTCAACATCAGATGATAAGTAGTAACTTCTAGAAGCACGTCCATTTGAAATCTTTTATCTGGCACCGATCGCTATCAAACTGTATTTGATCATCAATATAATGCATTTAGGGCTATAAATCACGTTCTGCAGAATGCTGCAGAAAACGATAAAAACATATTTATACTTTAGACCGTATTTTAGTATGAATATGTGAATGAAAAAGTATAACGTTCCTACATCCTGAACGATAGATAATTGACGTTGAATGGGCCATAGTAATGTCAATTTAGCAATACAATTAAAAAAGTTATAGCCCTGCAAAGAAGGGGAACTTCTCCATAGACAAATAGAGCTGGCAGAGGATGGTATAATGATGTACATAAGCGTGGCAAAGAAAGTGTTAAACTGGGTATAAAATATATAAATAAATACCAAGTCTTTTCCCCCCTCCTTTTTTCCGATTTTTCTCCCATCCCACTGTTAGTCGTTATGCCAATTCCCAACCCCCTTCCTGGTTATTGCGCCCCCCCCCCCCCCCCCCTACTGTTGGTCCGGGAGGCCGGAGACTGTCACATGCTTTCCTCCGACACATGTGCAGCCAGCCAGCAGCCAGCCGGCAGCCAGCCTGGCAGCGCAGATTCTCACCGGGAGAGTGTAAGGTGTGGAAGGTCACACTACCTTTCTCCAGATCCTACCCTCAGGCGCCCCGACCGAAATGTAGGGGTCGCTGTCCACAACGCCCAGGACCCACCCACGGCTTCCCTCCCCCTAACTCAGCCAAACGAGTTAGTATAGCGATCAGCCCAAGCCAAGGCAATGCTGACTCTCCGGGAGTCGAGACAGCAGCCTCTTGCATTGGTGACGAGCACAATCTCCGCTACGCCACCTGACCGCCCAATAAATACCAAGTTTAATCACCGGTACATTGTATATTACCATTGCACTTTACATAGGGCATTTATTACATGTAATCAAAGTGTCCACAAATGTACAGTAGTACTCATAATACGTTCACTTTTGAAATGGAGTGAATAACTGCAATTCTGTGTATACTTCAATACAAGTATACTTCAAGTATGTATATTTCACTATTTTGTTGTAATTTTGGGGTAAGTTTAGCTTTTTAGTTTAGCCACATTTTAAAAAGAATAGTCCACACATATATACAGAAGGTGGGGAAATGCAGATCTGTCTTTCACTGTACTTTATATATACTGATGTACACAAAATTTCACAACCGTGTACACATATGTAATGGTGCCACTCTGAGTAAAGCAAATTAAGTATACGTATAAGTATAAACTTAAGTATAAACTTCCCCTTTTCCCTAAATGGCCTTGATGTATTGGGGCTTATCTGCCAGTGGGAATACAAGCTCCTACTTACAATTATGCGTGACTATCATCACTATTTAGCTCAATACCCTGTAATATTATTTCTTCTCACCATGAATTAAGGACTGTGAAAATTATAGGCTGGAGGTCTACCTCACAGTTTTATAGACCGTAAATGCTGATATTGATGGGAAGGTAATGGTAGTCCTCGGCCCAGAGTGTAAATAGTATCTAAGGTGATGTTTACTCTGCTCTCACGTGGAGCAGGAGGGCTGGGTGGAGGCACTGCAGGGCCTAGCGAGACCCGACACGGGACTGTGTGCATGGGGCAGCAGGGAAGGGCCACAGTCTGAGCAAACTAATTGTGGTTTTGTTTTTCCTCTTGATTGCCCTGCGACAGAGCCGGTACACTCGGGAGGCTTCTAGACACGTTCATACAATCACTCACATTTAGGTAGAATGAAATGCAAAATAGCGGGCGGTGTACGAAACGGGACCGGACTCCGTGTTGTTGTTCACTGTGCAGATAAGCTCAATGCCTTGCAGAGATATCAACAAATGCTATCAGTGCAACACGTTTCCAGGTGGATACTTTGCGCAATCTGTGCTGGTGCAGGGCGTTATTCTTGAATCAACAGGAGCTAAGTGATTCCCGCTCTCTTGTATGTCCTGAACCGGATCTGAACGCGGCGATCAAAAGAGATCCGTTCGGCCTCGCTCAGAAGCCAGAGGACCGTCACCGAGGAGCACAACTCAAACCCCGACAAGCCGCTGTTCACTTTGGTACACCTCCGATCAATCTGCCAGGCAGCTCCCTCTGTTCGCGCTTAAGGAGCTGTTAAATTGTTTTGGTTAATTCAAATCGGGGGGGAGCTCTCTCGTTACGCAAGACCTCCCAGCGAAACAGGCTCTCTTGACACCCTGTGTCGAAGGGTTAAGAATTTCAGCGTTTTCATCCGCCCGGCCCGCCGTCCCTTCTCCCCCCTCTGCAATCGCTCCTCTCCTCTGGACCGGGAGAACGTATAGCCGATATCTTTCAATCAAGAGCTCTGCTCTCCCCTGCAATCACAGTGTCATTGTTCGTCTCATGTTGTGGAAAGCTCTTTTGACAGAGAGCGCTGTGATGAATCACCTGGCTAAGTCTTTTGGAAAGGAAGGCCTCAGATCCCATCGCCCTTCTTTTTCATAGAGTCGGAGGGGGAAAAAAACAACATTCAATTCATGTCTCCTGTCGCTTTTCATTCGTACACACACACACGCACACACGCACGCACGCACACGCACACACATGCGCACACAAACACACACACACACACACACACACACATGCAGTGTTTTAAAAGTTATTCACTGCAACCCCCTGCTCTTTTCTTCTCGCTGAGCTTCGCAAAGCAAATATCTGACGGTCTGAGTTCATAAAGGAAGTGGCTTAAGGTGCTGACGGCAAGGCACACTCTGTTATGTCGGAGGCTTAGAAAAACAAGACTTAGAGAGAGGGCTGGTCCTCGGCCTCCCAATTAAGTGGCGGAGGCTTCTAATTGTACCCCGGTTCATCTCGTGGAAAAAATTAACCCCGCCCACCCTCCCCCACCTCTCCCACCCTCCCCCACCTCTCGCTCTTTTGTCCGGTAAAGCTGCGCGCCAAACGCCGGTACGAGATCCTCTTCGCTCCTTTTTCTCTCGACTTTGTCAATTTCTCCTTCTTTTTTCTTTCTTTCTTTCTTTCTTTCTTTCTTTCTTTCTTTCTTTCTTTCTTTCTTTCTTTCTTTCTTTCTTTCTTTCTTTCTTTCTTTCTTTCTTTCTTTCTCTCT
>NC_140176.1:42915963-43110963 GCF_963971535.1 Notolepis coatsorum | reverse complement strand
CAGTACGGCTCAATCGCCTCGCCGACAAGTTAAATGCGTTATCTATAGGCTAATTTTAAGTCCCTCATTACCTCAATCAATCAGATTATATTTCTTTAAACTTGCCTGCTGGATTGAATAATCAAATGAGATCTTGCTAGCGAAAATAATTAGTTGAACTGTTATACAGAATAACGATACGGCTCTCTTCCCATTGATTGATGTATGGTCGATCTTTTACTTATCTCCACTGTGGTCTAACAGGTTCTTCTTTTGACTTTCACGCAGACGACCGGGGTTCGAAACCCGGTCTTTTCCTTCTTTTTGCGATGTAGGAATAATTCAATTTGGTGCACGTTGAGAGCTATATAAAGAATGACATCCTCAATGCATGTAGATTTATAATATTTTAACTTACAACTAGGCTACTTTGGCGTATAATCATTAATATTATATTCCAAAAAATTATATTGGAAACACGGGGATTCGAACACCGGTCACTGGGTTGGCAGGATTGAGCACTACCGCTGCGCCACTGTGCCAGATGGGATAAATTCATTGTTTATACATTAATGAACGAGAGACCCGTGTTTAGAATATTCTTTATTTTGAATGAAGTTTTCTCTCTTTATCCTCATTCATTAATGTGACGTCAACGGCTCATTCAATTTCTCAAATCCGTCAAACAGTGCATCTCATCAGACATCTTAATCCCAGTTACAATTAAAATAACCACATAATGTGTACATCACACCGAGCGAGCGCCACGGTATATATAACGTGCATTATTTAGGACAAAGTGAATTTAGTATCAGCATTTTGGGTCTATTTTACATTTCAAAAGCCCCCTCTGGAAGAATGGAGCACAAAAACGTAATTCAGAATGGTATAAAGCAGATCCTAGACTGTGGGAATAATTTCAGGAAACGCGCTGTCACTTTCTTTGCGGGGGCGTGGCTGTGCTTCATCCGGCTAACTTGAACTTAAACCCTGCTTTCGACCAGGCTCAAACTTTTGGATCTGTTGTCATGGTGATTTGGACAATCCAGGTACGGGGAGCCGGAAAGTCCGGCTTAAGTCAGACTTAACCGAAAGTTATCCGGCTAACTCAGTTATTCAGGTACGGGGAACGGGGCCCAGGTGTGAATGGAACTGTGTGAATGTGAAGCAGGGTGTAGCTGAAAAAGAGCTTCCATGCTCAGCGAACCTATACCCTGGGTAAATAAAGGTTAAAAAAATGTAAATAAAAATGTATGATAAATATAATAATAATTAAAAAAAATCCTGCCTATGAATATCATAGTCCCATCAGCCGCAGCATCTGATTTTGTTCTGGAATGAATCTCAGAATCACTGTCTGTCACTCCATGGGCGACTTCTCTCTGGCTACCGATCGCCCCTCAGTCCTCTCGTTCATTCATGTGTTGGCATTTCTTTTTTTAACACCACAACCTCCATGGGTTGTTTTCTATGGGTTGTTTTAGTGCAAGCCCTTACGTGCTTTCGCCATACGTAAGTCACACTAGGCTGAGCGCGTGGCATTAGTTTGACTTCACGTCCGGAATCACGCCAACCAGGAAATAACTAGCGCTAGTTGTTGACTTGTTGTTGTCGTCGATTTTTTTTTTAATAATCACAAGATACATTCAGTGCTGGATCTAACAAAGTGGATTTATGGAGACACATTTATAGAAAGTTCAAGCCCAGACCACAAACTTCTGGAAGGGTTAGCGCGACACGCAACGGCTCTTCCAATTCGTACGCAATGTTCTACCGGCAACAAAGAAAATTAAGTCTCAGCCTCTGCGTTATGATATTATGATATGAAAATGTAATTGTAGTGCTGTCAGACCCGGATACGGGTTGTCTTTTCCCTTTATTTTATTCTCTGAGTGCTTCGTTTACATGTTAAAATCACAATGATTTTCTTCTGGGGGACAATGTCCACAAACCCCTACAGGGGTTTGGTTTACAAACATGTCACCTTTTCACCTCTTATCGGTTTGCAGATCTGGTTATATACTGTAGTTACTGAAACTGATTGAATATGGCACCGGCCCACCTAGAATATTTTTCACCAGCCGCCACTGTTAAGTATCTAAAGTAAAAGTATGTATTCTACATGACGTTTGTTTATTCCAGTGCTTGGAAGCATTCAAGCCTCGATTCAAAGATTATGTTAAAGTGGTGTGTGGTCTAGTTATGCTGCTCTGATTAAAGGTGATGTTAAAGTGGTATGTGGTCCAGTTATGGTGCTCTGATTTTTTTTTTTTTTATATTTTTTTTATTATTGCAAAACAAAAATTATTAAAAGTCAGTACTCAACACACAATGCATAATGAAACTTTCAGTAAAGGTGGTTAAAATATATGCAAGTACAGAAACAAGATAAAACAAAATTAGTCTATAATAACATTTTAACCGTATACAGTGTATATCCAGCGAAATTACAATTATATAAATGTTAGTATATAATATACCCCTAATACCTATTTTCTAAAACCCTACACACATATGCTCCAGCTCGAACCCCCCCCTCCCGGACCCCCTCTTGGATAGTACCTCCATTATCCCTCACTCCTAACCAGACACTACCATTATAAGCTAGCTTTTATTCTCTCCACCACTTCTAACCACATTGACATTTTGGATTCATTGAGACCCAGAATTCTTGCTGTAGATATTTCTTGATATATCACATCGAGATATGTAAGAAACCACACTTTTCGGCACATTTTTTCCGGTTGAAACCAACGTGATGCGATCAGTTTTTTAGCTACTGTGATACCCGATACAACCAATCTCTTTAGTTGTGGATTCACTGCAACCTCAAAAACATCATTCAATAGTAATACCGAGGGGTGTACAGGTATATTCCAAGATACGAGTATTGATAATTGTTGGGACACATCTTTCCAGAATGCCTTAACTGGTGGGCAGTCCCAATACATGTGCATAAATGTTCCTTCGTCCCCATTTGTACATTGGGAGCATTTGGAGTCTTGTTTAAGCCCCATTTTGCACAGCCTTATAGGAGTCAAGTATGTCCTGTGAATATAGTTCAGATTGATTTGTTGATGATCCGGGTTCCTTGATGTAAGTCGGACATTTGCCCAGGTTCCTTGCCAATCAAAGTCATTTTCCAGGTCTGGTATATCCCTCCTCCAGACAGTGTCTAGTTGAAGGGTTTCATACGAGGACGTTAGTAATTGATAATAAAAACCTGATACAAAACCTCCCAATGTTTCTCTTTCGTAGAAAAATTTGTGGTATCTGTGGTGTTCAATTGGTATGAGTAATGGAACACCGTGAGACCTCAGACAAAGTCGTAACTGTATGTAAAAAAGCCATGTGGACTCGGTGAGGTTAAACTTTGTGCATATTTCGACATAACTACAGAGGCCCTTGTTATTAAAAATATCCCCTAATGAGTGTATGCCTTGCTCTTCCCATATAGGGAATCTTATAGGGCGTTTTCGCATTAAGGGTGCATTGTTATTGAATATGGGAGTGTGATTATGCCATTCTTGAGGGTTAGGATATTTCTTTTGTGTTTCCCGCCATGTTCTGATTGCATGGGTAATTATTGGGCCAAATTCTCGCTCACAATGCTTGATTGAAAGTTTAGTGTGTGCTATGTCTTTTAGTCTCTGTGGGGCTACTATGTTTTCTTCTAATTCTCTCCAAGATACCAAAGCCTGGGGGTCAAACCATATCTTCAGTGGTCTTAATGTGAAGGCCTTAAAATATTGTAAAAAATCTGGAACTGCCATGCCACCGTCTGCTTTATTTCTCTGTGCGGTGGATCTTTTTATGCGAGGTGGTTTGTTATTCCAAATAAATTTGTATGTGGAGGTTTGTAATCTTTTCCAGTAGCCCTCTGGAGGAGGTAACTGAAGCATTGAGCTGAAGAAATTGATTCTTGGTAATACATCCATCTTAACTATTGATACCCTTGCCTGTACTGAGTTTTTAAGTTTTGCCCACCTGTCCAGGTCGTCTTTGATTTTGTTCTGTATTTTTGTGTAATTGTGCTTCACCGTTTGTCTTATGGTGGGAAATATTTCCACTCCCAAGCATCTAAAATGTTTGACCATGGGTATCGCACCTGGGAGGGTTGTGTCTTTTTTTGCACTGATGTTAAGAGGAAGAAAAGCCGACTTAGGCCAATTTATTTTAAATCCCGATAAATCACCAAAGTTCTCTATCAACTTGAGTATATGTGGCAATGTGTTGTTGGGGTTTTGCATGAACAATATTACGTCGTCCGCATATAAACTAATTTTATGTTGTGTGCCCTTGATTACTATTGGTTCTATGTGTTGGGATTGTCTTATAAATTGTGCTAAAGGTTCTAATGATAGATCGAATAGTCCGGGACTAAGAGGGCAACCCTGTCTGGCTGAGCGTGATACCGGAAAGATATCGGAGATGAATGTGCCTGTTGTAATCCTGGCCGATGGGTCCTTGTATAGTACTTTAATCATATCAATGAATCCTTTTCCTAACCCCATCCTTTCTAATACTGCCCATAGAAACGACCATTCCAACCTGTCAAATGCTTTCATAGCATCCAGGGATAGCATCGCCTTAGGTGTGGTGTCCTCTTTGTCTGCGTCTAGTACGTGCAGTATTCGCCTTATGTTATCATTGATCAGGCGACCTTTTATGAAGCCTGTTTGGTCCGGGTGAACTAAAGACGTCATATGCTTTTGCAATCTGATGGCTAATATCTTAGAGTACAGTTTGACATCGGTTCCGAGGAGGCTTAAAGGTCGGTAAATGGTGCTCTGATTAAAGCTGATGTTAAAGTGGTATGTGGTCCAGTTATGCTGCTCTGATATTTTTTTTTTTTTTTTTTTATTGCAAAACAGAAATTATTAAAAGTCAGTACTCAACACATAATGCATAATGAAACTAACAGTCAAGGTGGTTAAAATTACATGCAAGTACAGAAACAAGACAAAAAAAAAAGTCTATAATAATATTTTAACCGTATACAGTGTATATCCAGCGAAATTAACAATTATACAAATGCTTATATAGGACATACCCCTAATACCTATTTTCTAAAACCCTACACACATATGCTCCAGCTCGAACCCCCCCCTCCCGGACCCCTCCTTGGATAGTACCTCCATTATCCCTCACTCCTAACCAGACACTACCATTATAAGCTAGCTTTTATTCTCTCCACCACTTCTACCCACATTGACATTTTGGATTTGTTGAGACCCAGAATTCTTGCTGTAGATATTTCTTGATATATCACATCGAGATATGTAAGAGACCATGCTGCTCTGATTAAAGCTGATGTTAAAGTGGTATGTGGTCCAGTTATGCTGCTCTGATTAAAGCTGATGTTAAAGTGGTATGTGGTCCAGTTATGCTGCTCTGATTAAAGGTGATGTTAAAGTGGTATGTGGTCCAGTTATGGTGCTCTGATTAAAGGTGATTTTAAAGTGGTATGTGGTCCAGTTATGATTACATCCTCTTGAAGGCTTCAAATGTGATTTTTTTTGCCATGTTTTCTATGCCAAATATTTTTCTTCAAAGTAACTAGTAAAGTAGGCTACAATATTTCCTTTGAAATGTAGTGTAGTAAAAGTATAAAGTTCCCTAAAATTTAAATACTCACGTAAAATACAAGTAGCTTGAAAGTACTTAGTTACTTTCCACCACTGGTTGTATAAGACATATATTTACACTTTGTATCGGCAAAAGTAAATATATGTAACACCGCAACCAGGAGACAAACCAACAATGATTGTGGTCGCGGGCGACTGCTCTCACCACTAGACTAAAACACCCACCCACCCTGATACAAACACAGCCTTACTGTGATTATGGTTAGTTTTAACATTTAACAGTTATGGTTAAGATATAAAGTTAGGGTTATGGTTAGAGTTATGGTTAGGGTTAAGGTTATGGTTAGTTTAAGGTAACAGTGTGGTTAAGGTTAGGGTTAGGGTTTGGCTATTTGAAAAATGTATCTCGGTAGTCTCTTTTTTTTTTTTAAGCGTTTATCGCTTTTTGCTACTGGGCAGTCCAGTAGAGAGAGAGAGAGAGGAGGAACGGGAGACAGAGTGGGGGGAAGACATTCGGCAAATAACGACGGGTCCGGGAATCGAACCCAGGTCGGCCGTGCCGCGACTCAGCGCGTTATGTGGTTCGCCACTGGGGCGCCCCATATCTTGGTAGTCTTGAGGTAAAGGCACTCGCTTCTCATGTGAGCACCCCAGGTTCATGTTGTCGACACATTTTCTGAAAACGTTAAAAGCTTACATTTTGGGAATATGGGATATATATATACGTATTTGTAATATGTACACATTGTACATTTTCAATAAATTACGTACATATAGCTACTACTTATGGGTATAACATAACGTACAATGTGTACCTTTTTTCCTGTGGTCGATTAGTACTTTATTTACATAATTGTAAGCGACATCAGGCTGTGCAATACGCATTCATGTCGGCCTGATATATTGTCAGTATTATCCGTCTGACATCCAGGTCTTGAATGATTCTAGTTTTTAGATTGTGTGCATTTAAGAAGGGAGCCTTAGTATATCATCTGGATTGATTTGAATGGCAAAATCTGGCAACATAGGCTAAAGTACCAGATACAGTGAGCCTCACAAATAGGAAGACAAAGGAATTCCCAACTGACTTCTAGAGGCCTGCAACCCTAGAATATCACCAGGCTCTTATCTTCAGGTAATAATTCCAGCCAATGCTACAATCTCTCAGCATTTCAAAGTATCCCAGTTGAATATATTCCACTTTGAAATACTCAAAATGCTTGTTTAACCTCATGCCTCATCAAGTAATATTAATGTATTACAAATGGTCACTTACATCCAACATGATGAACGCACAGAGCCATTAATAATGGTATTGTTCTTCAAAGATTTTTGGAGCTCGTTGTATTCCCCTGCAGGTTTATTATGTTGAAAGATTGCATATCAACATTCTATTATACGACAGTACACCCTTTTAAAATAGTTAAAAGATTATAAGTCATTCATAGAGTTGTTTGTTAATAGCTACTTAATTAATAATACGTAATGCTACTTATAATAACATCAATTATGCATTGGCAGGAATCTCTGAAAGATCAAATAAATTCATCATGGACGATTAGGAATATATTTCTTCTCCAGGGCTATAGCCTCCCGCAGCTTCTTTTTCAAGGAGAGGTTAGCCACCAGGGCAGATTAGCCTTTCTTCCCTCCCCAATCACCCAGTAATACTATCAGGCCGTATAGAGCCCCATGTTGGGTTTTGCCTGTTGAATGTGTGGCTTATGGAGCTAAAGAACTCTAGTGGGGGAATCCTGGAGGGATTACTGCAGACGTCCTCGTGAAGTGGGAAATCAAAACACTTCTTGAGCGTCCGGGGATGATCTCAAACATTCAGCATTCCCCCCCACACACACACACACCCACACACACACCCACACACGCACACACACACGCACGCACACACACACCCAACCACACACACACACCCACACACACACACACACACACACACACACACACACACACACACACACACACACACACACACACACACACACACACACACACACACACACACACACACACACACACACACACACACACCCACCCACCCACCCACCCACCCACCCACCCACCCACACACACACACACACACACACACACACACACACACACACACACACACACACACACACACACACACACACACACACACACACACACACACACACACACACACACACACACACACACACACACACACACACACACACACACACACACACACACACACACACACACACACACACACACACACACACCCACCCACCCACGCACGCACGCACGCACGCACGCACGCACGCACGCACGCACGCACGCACGCACGCACGCACGCACGCACGCACACACACACACACACACACACACACACACACACACACACACACACACACACACACACACACACACACACACACACACACACACACACACACACACACACACACACACACACACACACACACACACACACACACACATACCTTAACAGTGGACACTCCTGTCCGTCCTGCCCATTGACACCCAGGGCTGTCCTGATACCCGGGGATAGAGACCAGGACAAGGGCCAACTCCACTTGGAGAGGATTAGTGTAAGTCGGACTGATAATGAAATCAGTGGCTGAGCAGCTCTTGGAGGATTTGATACAAAAGAGGTGTGAATTACTTCTTTCTTTTTCAAATCCCCTATTTTACACGGTGAGAACGTTGAGATGAGCAGAGTATGAATCGTATACAACACATGTCATCCCGTGTCCCTCCCCACCCTCCCATCTCTCTCTCTCTCTCTCTCTCTCTCTCTCTCTCTCTCTCTCTCTCTCTCTCTCTCTCTCTCTCTCTCTCTCTTTCATCCCAGTCCCTCTATACCTCCTTCTGGCAGACCAGAGGGCTCACCCCCCACCCTCCAACCATATTTCCCTGTCTGTAAAGAAGCTATAGGTTGTCTGCTCTCATCGCCAGCGGTGCCACATTGTCACCCCACTAATCTGCTGTGAGGGCCTGTGTCCTCCTTCACCAGAAGCATCTTGATTGGGATTTACGAAGCTGACCGGCGTCACACACATGAGCTCTCGCATAACTTCTAACAGACGGTACGGAGAAATGCGAGGGAAGGGGGGGGGGGCGGGAGACGGGGGCGGGGGGGGGGGCGGGGGGGTCGGGCTTCTTCGTTAGTCCTCACAATCATCCGTTCGGTGCGGTCGTTATTACCCATTCGTAAATACATAAATGTATTTATTTAGCCCGTTTAAAAGACATAAATACAAAAATGTTACAAGATCGGTGCCAAAGCAGAGGCTAGAGACCCACATGGCCGAGGCCTCTGATTCAGAAAATGCATTCAACAAAAATCTATTTAATTTAATTTTAAAAACCGGGCTGTCATGATTGTTAGTATTATGTCGGTAATAGCCCTGTGATTTATAGTGGATTTCTACTGTAAATGTTTGTATGTCATGTCAAAAATAAAAATGAAAAGAAATTAGTTAAAAAATAAAAATCAAGAACATTATGTTAGCTTTCTATGAGCTCATATTGAAGAAAAAAAGAAAAAAGAACATCGATAAAAAATATGTTTTCTATCTATGTTCGATCTTGGTCAATTATGAACTTCTAGTCTACGTTTGTAAACATTTAGAGAAGAAAATGTTATTGTATTATTTTGATAGTCATTCCAATGAATCACGCCCTTGTATTTGAAAGAAATAACTGATTGTTATTTCAATCAGTACAACTCTCAACTAAGATGATAATATTTGATGGTATTTTGTTTTCTAGTACAAGTTACAATGTGATATGATGTCTTTTGGCCACTGGAATTGTTTTTATACAGTCACTATGTAGGCGAGTTATTGTGAATCCCTCTGCAATGTAGGCCTCCTGGTTTCCTCTGAAGCTAATGTTCATACAGCTTCACTTCCAGTCTAATTGACTCTCATGTCATAATCAAGCCGATTCGCGGAGTAGTTGTAACAAGAGTTTAATGAGTGTAATAAGCGTTGTAGAAAATAAGTTCAAACAATTTAAACGTAATTTGGCGAATTAACTTCGAGAGCAATCATGCCGCCACAACTGTTAAACCTATTCCTTAAATGACAGATTAGGTTGAACTGTGAGGGATAGGCAACGTAAATGAGGCATACAGTACTTAAATGCAATGTAACAACTGATGTTAGTGTATTTGCATATTTCCAAGCGCACGTTGTGCTTCTATTTCATTTCTACAAATCTTTTTCTCTTCTTTTCCGGTTCCATATTTACCACGGAATGCCCGTTATTTTGCATTGACTTGTATTGTTTAACTTCTTGTAATTTACATGTGTGTTTCTGACTCATAACCACAAAAACCTGCACGGACTACAACGTATAATGTATAACTTTAGCTCCTGCTTGGCCTATAGGACTGACTCTTGTCAAAACCCTCTCTTGGTCTCCTGTGTCCTCCTGGAAGAGGCTGGCCAGTAACCGAAAGGTCGCTGGTTCAATCTCCGCCATTGACAGGAGGGTGTATTCCATCTGTGAGCTGGTGACTGAAGGGTGGCTGGTATTAAATCAAATCAAATCAAATGTATTTGTAAGGCCCGACAACACACGTTAATGTCCCCATGGGCCGGACACGTCAAGAAGAAAACATCACAATAAGTCAAGAACAAAACAAGAACACCATAAAGTCCAAAAAATGTAAATAAAAATAATAAAACAGGCGGACAGTTGGTAGGCATGCACTCATATGTGTATTGAAACACAGATGAGTGCATGCGATACCAACTGAAAATTTTGAAAGATTAAAGATAGAGCTGATAGCGATAGCAACTGAACATTTTGAAAGATTAAGATTAAGATTAAAGATAGAGCTGATAGCGATAGCAACTGAACATTTTTGAAAGATTAAAGATAGAGCTGATAGCGGATCTATTTGAGGCAAAGGGGCGGCGCAGATAGGGTCGCATCCTCCCGGTCTTCATCACGGGACGTCCAACACTCCGGTCATCACTCCGAGACAGCCACTCACAGGGAGACAGGGAGACGGGACAGGCGTTAGAAGTACGCAATGAACATCTGAACCACGTTGACAGACCACGGACAGAAGACGGTAAGAAGCTGATCCATGGCCTCGGTGGTGCACGTAGAACAGTCACTGCAATCTTGGCCAAGACCCTGAGACATCCATCACCTTGGTCAGCACTAAGAGCCAAGCACTCAGAGAGATGGGGGGGGGTTAGAGAGTTCCCATGTTTGTAGTGGGCGGAGATTGAGCAATAAATACATGTAGTGAGCATAAGCATACATGGTGACAGTGCAATCATAGTATATAAGAAAATTGTGAAATTGAGTAATAGATAGAACTACTGCAAGCGTATGGATACAGGATGAGATACAAGACAATAGCTCAGGGCCGTATGCCCCGGGGGGCAGGAGAAGCCGCTCAGAAGGTTCAGCACTGCAGGCCAGACAGAAGGCGTTATGAAGCTGTTCCATGGGACCGGTTGAGTCAGAGACAGAGGTTAAAAAGGTTCTCCCATGTCTGCAGAAAAGCAGACATGGGAGCAAATAGACATCCTAACTAAACTAGACAGATTAATCTAAGGGTCAGTCCCCGACCACGTGAGAGGTAGGGTAGGTTGAAGGAGAGAGAGAAAAGATGGGTCTTAAGCAGGGATTTAAAAGCTTCGACAGAGCAGGCGCCACTGACGATGGCAGGTCATTTGTTGCACAGGTAGGGAGCGCGGTAGACAAAGACTCTGTGGCCGGCGGATTTCTTTTTAACCCTAGGAATCGATAGAAGCCCCACATTTTGTGAGCGCAGAGCACGAGCGGGCAAGTATCGAGAGATGAGATCGGATAGATAGAGCGGTGCGAGCCCATAAACATTTTTGTAGGTGAGGAGTAGCACTTTAAAGTCAGATCGGGCTTGAATAGGAAGCCAGTGTAGGGCGGACAAAACTGGTGTGATGTCATGTGATAACATTTTCTAGTTTTAGTTAGTATCCGTGCAGCCGCATTTTGCACGAGTTGAAGATTTTTGATGCTTGAATTAGGTAGGCCTGAAAAAAGTGCATTACAGTAGTCTAGACGTGATGAGACAAAAGCATGAATTAGGGTTTCAGCATCAGCCAGAGTTAAATGGGGCGAATCTCTGCAATATTACGAAGATGGAAGAAGGCAATTTTGGTGAAATATTTTATATGTGCATTAAATGAGAGGGAGGAATAAAAATATGACTCAGAGGTTTTTTATGGTGGAGCTCTGGGATACGTGACAAGTATCAAAGTTGAGGGAGATGTCCTCAAACAGGCCTCTGTGGTTTGGGGGGCCAACAATTAACATCTCAGTTATTTTTTTGTTTTGATCCACTTTTTCTCCCATTTTCTATATTTTCTCCCATCCCAATTTCGTATCATCCAATTCAACCCTCCCCTGTCACGAACGCTGTTTCTTGCCTCCCACAAGCCGGCTGCAATGTGGACTAAGTCATACATAGCACAAGTCCCCTCCGGTACTTGAGGTAACAGCAGTCGCATCTTTTCACCTGCGCAGCTCGATCTCTCAGTGGCGAGGAGTAACGCGTGGGAGGCTCACGCTGCCGCCGACACTTCCTGATTCCACTGCGCAGGCGCACCAACCGACCTGTAGGAGTCGCTGTCCACAACGCCCGATCCCCACCCATCAGTTTCCCACCCCCTAATACGGCCAATGTGTATTAGTATGAACGACCAGCTAAACTGAAAGCAATGTTGAGCGCTGGGCTCGAACAGGCAAGCCCAGCGTCTCCGTCATTCGTGGCGAGCGCCTTGCCCACTACGCCAGGTAGCCGCCCCCAATTAACATCTCAGTTTTATCTGCATTAAGGAGTAGAAAGTTTTGCGACATCCACTTTTTGACGGCAAGCAGGCAAGCCTCAAGATTTTGTAATTGGGAGGAGTCATTTGGCTTAATAGGTATATATAATTACATCTATGGTGCCCACCATCTCACCATCTCTGCCTAAGTGCCCTTGAGCAAGATACTGCACCCTAAAAACTGTACCAGGGGCATTGCACTGCAGACCTCTTTGATGAAATGCATGTGTGTTGGACTGTGTGTATGTGTAACTAGGAGGGATATGAGGATTGTGTGTATGTGTAACTAGGAGGGATATGAGGACTGTGTGTATGTGTAACTAGGAGGGATATGAGGACTGTGTGTATGTGTAACTAGAGGGATATGCGGACTGTGTATGTGTAACTAGGAGGGATATGAGGACTGTGTGTATGTGTAACTAGGAGGGATATGAGGACTGTGTGTATGTGTAACTAGAGGGATATGCGGACTGTGTGTACGTGTAACTACACAGTACATTGCGCAGAGTAAATTTTACTCAAACTGAGTCCATTTAAGCCCAAGTGAGTACAATTTTAATCAGTTTGAGTAAAATTTACTCAGCTAAATTTACTGTGTAGGAGGGATATGAGGACTGTGTGTGTGTGTGTAACTAGGAGAATTTCAATTGCCTTATGTACATTGACAATAAAATAATTTTCTTCTCTACTCTATCCATTCCAACTGTCTTGATAAAGTAACACAAAATTACTAGAGGAAGTAGACTGTCCACTCTACTGACCAAAATAACAAGAAAACTGGGAAATCAGGTGAATAGAAACAGTGCACAGGTACGTCAGCCGCCGATTTACACGCCATCCGAGGGACCCGTCCATCCACATCATCAAAGAAGGATTTTCGATCTTAGGGAAGTGATCTTCTAACATGCGCTACGGGGGATGAGTCATGCGGAAAAACACCTTCTCAACATGCTTTGAGGCGACGCGACCATAAACAGCTGTTAGTTGTGAAAAGAGGGCTTAATTTCTGTTTGGAAAACACTGTGAGACATGTGTCAAGGACTTCTTCTCCGGAGTCACAGGTCGGAAACCGAGTGAGAGATTTCCTCGAAGCGGCGAGACGTGAATCCCAGTGAAACTGACCTCCTGTACCAAATGCGCAAAATGCTCTGGGAGAAATGTAGGTCAAAAGCTAATTATGTGGCCAGGCAAGTGGAGCTTATATCAAGTTATTTCACAAGGACTGCCACCAGGCTGCCCACACATGCTTTCTTAAGGTACCATGTGATTGGCTTATGTTGTTTGTTTGGGTATGGGATAATGTCGTGCCTTCACCCCGTGAACTTAATGAACTTCAAAAGGCAAGTGTCGCCAAACCAAAGTCCAAACGTCGGCGGGAATCCATCACAGGCCCATTGTCCCCGTCACATCAAAGGGGACGTATAACAACAATCATAGTTGTTGGTTCCATTCCCCCACGCAGGATCTCAGGGGAAGAGCCGTAATTTAAGGATCAGGCACGAGAGCCGGCTGTTGAGAGACGGCGAAGAAAAATACGTGAGGTAGGGCTTTACCCAGCATGCTTCTCTGTTCAAAACCAGGAAGTACAGTCTCCAGGCTTAAAGTTGCATTCCACACACCGCCTCGACTATGATCTCACAGGAATGCCTTTCTCACAGTGTGCAAGATTAATATTTAACACGATATTGGTCGAGAACACTTGACAGAAATTGTTGTGATAGATTCTCACAATGGCTGTGTTTTCCTAAGAGGGCTGCTGCTCTCCTTATCAGGCTTTTGTTCATAACACGCCATTTATGGGGTTGTCTCACAAGATTGATGCATAGGTGTGTGTTTGTGTGTGTGTGTGTGTGTGTGTGCGTGCGTGCGTGCGTGCGTGCGTGCGTGCGTGCGTGCGTGCGTGCGTGCGTGTGTGTGTGTGTGTGTGTGTGTGTGTGTGTGTGTGTGGGTGTGTGTGTGTGGGTGTGTGTCCGAATGAATGACTGTACTCCAGAGTGTACTTTACTGCCCGTAAGGTACAGAAAGCGATGACAAACTAAATAAATAACCTGCTGTGTACATTTTCTTTTTTCCTTTACGAACATTTCCTAAATATGTGATGACAAAATCAAGAGTTCTTCCGTTTTATGTATTACACATTGCGGTAACCTTTTCATTGATCTCCCATCTTATAGTATGTTTCTAGTATATAGACTTGGGAATAACCTCCATTAGGTGCCGGGCTATTCTGAGCTATGCAGTCTATGCAAGTTACATTGTGTTTAGCCTTTATCTGTTATATTCTATCCATTATGCTTAAAGTATAGTCTAGTAGCCAGCTACAACATTATTTCATTGCCAACTGGTAATGTGGCTCCAACTGCCTCACCCCCCCCCCCTATTTTTCCCTTTTAATAAAGGATTATTGTGTTTTATTGTGATATTATTGTGAAACCCACGGATGTGTAGTGGATAGCTTCCTAAGTGGATACGGACCAGCTACGAATTTCACTATATTTCATGTGAAATACTTGCCAAGAGTGTAATCGATGCATTAGCTTACTTACCAAGTCCTGCGGTCAGAGTTCTGGCCGGGTTCTGGCCGGGTTCCGAGCAAACAGGGAAGCTTCAGACAGGCGGCACAGTGTCTTGAAACAAAAGAGTTTTAACGCACACCACAGCATGCAGGCAAAGCTTTGAACCATCCGCAACAGAAAACAGCAGTCCTCGCGCATTTCCTCTCTCAGACTTGGAACCAGCCACATGTGCATGGACGTAGAACATGGGTGTGGGCACTGCAGATGCAACCCTTTCACTACAAACGGAGCTATAAAAGTGGAATTTCACTTTTTATCACCAGACTATATATAACATGACAACGATCAAGTACTGTAGGTGTGGCTGGTGTGCGATTACCTGTTGTGAGTTGTGACTCGCGGCTACTGTGACCCGTCTGATGTCAGCTGGGACGTTGTTGCGGCTAGCCCAGAGCATGGACTCCACGTGGCTACTGTGACCCGTCTGATGTGTTTGTTGCTGAAACCAGTGGAACTACAAATTCAGGAGTAGTGACCACACCTCGGTTCCATCCCTACCACACCGCAACCACACCTCTTTCAGCCAGTGCTCTTCATATATCCTACCTGTAAAAACCTCACAGCTTTCAGGTTGTCTCCTTCTACCTCTATGTTGCCAACATAACAATCATTATGTAACCCATCCGTCTTATCGCCAGTAAATCTCAATTTACTTAACCGTCGCATTGTGGTGTCTCACTAGTGGATACTGCTGCTCATCACATTTCACATCACATAATTTACACAATTTCACAGAATTGTTCATCACCAGAAAACAAGGGTTGAAATGGACATGTACGGTAAACAAGAATTGAAAAGGACATGTCTGGTAAACAAGAATTGAAAAGGACATGTCTGGTAAACAAGGCTTGAAACGGACATGTCTGGTAAACAAGAATTGAAAAGGACATGTATGGTAAACAAGAATTGAAAAGGACATGTCTGGTAAACAATAATTGAAAAGGACATGTACGGTAAACAAGAATTGAAAAGGACATGTCTGGTAAACAAGGCTTGAAACGGACATGTCTGGTAAACAAGAATTGAAAAGGACATGTCTGGTAAACAAGAGTTGAAATGGACATGTCTGGTAAACAAGAGTTGAAATGGACATGTCTGGTAAACAAGAATTGAAAAGGACATGTATGGTAAACAAGAATTGAAAAGGACATGTCTGGTAAACAAGAATTGAAAAGGACATGTACGGTAAACAATAGTTGAAACGGACATGTATGGTAAACAAGAATTGAAAAGGACATGTATGGTAAACAAGGTTTAAAACGAACATGTACAGTAAACAAGGCTTGAAAAGGACATGTAGGCTGTGGTACAGAGAGAGCTGTTGAAGACATTCTCCACAAGGTACCATTTACTTCAATCAGGAGTGACCCTGGGCCCTTGTCAAATCCAGCTATTGCTATAGCAACGCCAGCCCAGCCTGGCCATTGAGATATGAACAATGTAGCAGTGGCAAATGGAACCAGACTGGAAGCTAAGACACAGGGGAGATGGGAAACTTCAGCCGTAATGAAGACGTATTGGATTCTCCCTCTTTTTCTGGTCAGGCTAATTCAGACGGCCATTTTGTTTACTGTTCTTCAAATGTTCAGAGGTAAATGATTGTAGACGGTGCATAAATTGGTCAAATTATATATTTTTTGCCTTTTCTTTTTTATGTAGACGGTGCATAAATTGGTCAAATTATATATTTTTTGCCTTTTCTTTTTTATGTAGCAAACATGCAAAACCAATCTGTATGTTTAAATGTATAACCATACAATATACTGTGAAGTAAAAATTAAATAAAATTATCAAATAAATAAATATAAACTACCTCAAATGTCAAGGCTGGTGCTTCAAGGCACAGATATACAGTCTGATGTACATGCGTTGATCATAATGAATATTTGACAAACCCTGACGTTGTGACACCATACATAATTTATTCTGAAGCTGTAACAGGAGGGGATCCAGATTTTTTCATCTTCATTAATTTAATTCAACCTTTATTTAATGACTATTTGTATGACAGTTTTCTTTTTTATTCTGTGTACTTCTACTGTATATGACTGTATGACTGTTTACTACTCATTTGTTTACTGTCTAGGACTACAGATGGAAATTAGCTTATTGCTAAATCTGGTGCACCCATCTTCTTGTTTACCACAAAGTATGTACGTGCACCATGTCCTTTTCATAAACCAAATAAACTAAAAAAGAAACTGGGCTAAACTAAACCAGATGATCATGTAGTGTAATCCAGTCTGGAGAGCAGGTTTGATCAACCCCTACATTGAGGAACATGTAGTGTAATCCAGTCCAGAGAGCAGGTTTGATAATATCCTACATTGAGGAACATGTAGTGTAATCCAGTCTGGAGAGCAGGTTTGATAAACTCCTACATTGAGGAACATGTAGTGTAATCCAGTCTGGAGAGCAGGTTTGATAAACTCCTACATTGAGGAACATGTAGTGTAATCCAGTCTGGAGAGCAGGTTTGATAAACTCCTACATTGAGGAACATGTAGTGTAATCCAGTCTGGAGAGCAGGTTTGATAAACTCCTACATTGAGGAACATGTAGTGTAATCCAGTCTGGAGAGCAGGTTTGATAAACTCCTACATTGAGGAACATGTAGTGTAATCCAGTCTGGAGAGCAGGTTTGATAAACTCCTACATTGAGGAACATGTAGTGTAATCCAGTCCTGAGAGCAGGTTTGATAATATCCTACATTTAGGAACATGTAGTGTAATCCAGTCCTGAGAGCAGGTTTGATAAACTCCTAGCAGTGAAGTAATGTAAATTAGTAATTTGTTTAGGAGCACTTTGTAAATAAACATAAAGCAATGTTGATATCACCTCACAGAGAGAGGCAGCAAACCTTTTCATAAAGAGTACAATGATGATATTTTTTCATTTATAATGCGCCCCCCAGCCAAAAAAATTATAAATAGACAGGACAATGGAGACAGGGAACCAGGCAGACGGACAGACAGAGAACATAAGTACACCTCAGACACACAACACAACAACAAAGTAACTCAATGATCCTCTAGAGCGAAAAGGTAGGTTTTAAGCAAGGCCTTGAAGGTATGTAAGGTGTTGGCAGATTTAATGTAAACGAACATCATGGATAATTTGATTCTCTTCCTCACTGGGAGCCAATGGAGAGAGACAAGGACTGGGGAGATGTGGTCCCTCATTCTGGTGCCTGAGACCAGCCTGGCAGCAGCATTTTGGACGCGCTGGAGGGGAAAGATGGTTTTGTCAGGAAGACCAGAGTAGAGGGAATTGCAGTAGTCCAGTCGTGAAAAAAATTTGCATGATGATGACTTTCTGAAGGTCGCTAGGGGAGAGGAAGGACTTGATTTTTGAGATGATGAATAGAAAACTTTATTGCCATTTCAACACAGTAATACATCTAAGAGCAGAGTGATATATACTGTAGGTATCACCAGTAATACATCTAAGAGAGTGATATATACTGTAGGTATCACCAGTAATACATCTAAGAGCAGAGTGATATATACTGTAGGTATCACCAGTAATACATCTAAGAGCAGAGTGATATATACTGTAGGCAGGGCCGCCTCAGGGGGTGTGCGAGCAGTGCGGTCGCACAGGGCCTCGCGGGAAGGGGGGCCTCGCAATTTTTTTTTTTTTTTTTTTTTTTTTTTTTTGTATTTTTTTTTTGCGAGGCCCCCCTTCCCGCGAGGCCCTTTTTCATCACAGACCTAAAATCTAGTTTTGCTTATATGCTTATATATTTCACATTAGACACGTTTGTAGAATGTGTCTGACTTGTTCCTGGGTCTGCAGTGACATACTATTGGTTTCAACGAAGGGAGCTCTGGGGCTCTGCAGCAGACATACTATTGGTTTCAACGAAGGGAGCGGAGTGGTTACTTACATCATGTGTAGTACGCCGGCGTGAGTCAGCTGCGTTTGACTATTTCGCGCGTGCAGCTTTTGACTATTATGCTTAGTTATGCCAGCCAACTCGAAGAGGTCGGTCATTATCAGTCGGTCGGTCACCAAGGAACGTTGACGAAAGGCCTCTCGCTGGCGGGACAAATGGCCGGAGCCTTGTCATGATGCAGTCGGGATATAGCCATGATGATGTCGGCTAGTAGCTAGCTTAGCTAAAGGCTAACTAGCGTTAGCTAACCTAGAGACATGCAGCCAAGATGAAGAGGATGGTCGTTTGGCAGATGAACTTCGTCAACTCCACGCGGTTGTCTCCATCCTCTTGGACGTTTGGTGAGTTTTTAACCTATTCTATTAACTCTATTCTATTCCCGCCGTGGACATCTCTCTCTCTCTCTCTCTCTCTCTCTCTCTCTCTCTCTCTGGAGCTAAACTGGCCGACTAGCTGTTGTAGTACTACTAGTAGCTAACGGTGTGTGGCCTGGTGTCAGCACCTGTATGTAGCCGCATAGCTTGCTTCTGCGTTAGCTAATGGTTAGCGATAGCCTGGTTGAGCTAACTGTTAGCCAGTTAGCTGTTTAGCTTCGACGTTAGCTGCCGGCTGCGCTCGGCTGGGAACGTTCGTTTGATGCTATCAGTTAGCCTTGAGTTAGCTGTTAGCTTGTGCTACGACCATTGACATTATCCGTGAGAATAGCAGGGGGTTCTGGCACTCTGACTACGACATCATCTTTGACAGAAGATGTAGTCGGGCCTGCACCATGACAAGGCTCTGGCCATAGCTTATTTTTGTCCCGACAGCGAGAGGCCTTTCGTCAACGTGGAGACCTGTGTTGCGGCCTTTCGCCCTGCGTTCCTTGGTGCAGGTAAGATTAATGAAAATGTCCTGACATTACCCCACTCTTCCTTCCTTCCCCTCCCGAATGTTTTGTTAATAACGATGTTTTTTTCCAGGCAAAACATATGTTACTTCACAACATTTGGAGATACGACATGTGCTGTGTGTGAATTCATTTGTTCGTTTGTGTAGCTTGGGTAGCGTTGGGCCGTTGGCCAAAGCTGTGTGTGGCCTGGTGTCAGTAGCCTACCTAGCTAGCCTTTAGCTGTCGGCCATTGGCTCCTTGCTGCTTTGTTTTCTCTGGTATAGACCCTCTTCTCTTTGGATTTAAGTGTTGATCTTTGTCCTTTTGGATCTATGTATATTCATGTTGCCTTTGTGAAGTTATCTTTTCCTTCTGTTTTGTTCTTTCATTAAAAGTTGAATATCCTTTAGGGGGTCATCTTTGCTTATCTCTCTCATACATGCTCTCTCTCTAACACACATGCTCTCTCTCTCTCTCTCTCTCTCTCTCTTTCTAACACACACAGTCTGCCTATGGCGGCCTTTCTCGATGGCTAGGCTGTGCTCGCTGAGTCTGTACCTAGTCAAGGATCTTCAGTCACAGTGCTCAGGTATTCTGCCACTGTGTACTCTCTGTTTAGGGCCAAATAGCATTTCAATTTATTTCCAATGTGTCTCGCTCTGTACACTGTATATTGACTGTAGAACGGGGACCTCTCTCTCGCTCTCTCTCTTGCTATATGTTGACTGTATCATGCCCAGCCTCGGGCAGCGCTATTATTTACGAATAGCAGAGTGATATATACTGTAGGTATCACCAGTAATACATCTAAGAGCAGAGTGATATATACTGTAGGTATCACCAGTAATACATCTAAGAGAGTGATATATACTGTAGGTATCACCAGTAATACATCTAAGAGAGTGATATATACTGTAGGTATCACCAGTAATACATCTAAGAGCAGAGTGATATATACTGTAGGTATCACCAGTAATACATCTAAGAGCAGAGTGATATATACTGTAGGTATCACCAGTAATACATCTAAGAGCAGAGTGATATATACTGTAGGTATCACCAGTAATACATCTAAGAGAGTGATATATACTGTAGGTATCACCAGTAATACATCTAAGAGAGTGATATATACTGTAGGTATCACCAGTAATACATCTAAGAGCAGAGTGATATATACTGTAGGTATCACCAGTAATACATCTAAGAGCAGAGTGATATATAACATCTAAGGGCTTAAGGTGGTAACAGCAGTATGTCTATATCTATATATCACATCACCATAATCCAAGAGTAACTAGTTTCAACAATTATTTTTCTACTAAAGATGAAAAAATCAGGTTCTATTTCCATAATGAGAGACACATTTTGTGTCCAGCTTTCTAACCACATTATCAACATGAACTTCAAAAGTGAATTTATCATCAATCCAGACGCTTAAATATTTCTAATGGTTACATTTACATTTAGTCATTTAGCTGACGCTTTTATCCAAAGCGAACAAGATCTGTACGACAAGACAGCAAGAAGGGTACAACTCTATCAGCTGAGTAACAATGTTTATCAAAGTGTTGCGTGTTACAGTGTAGGTTAGTTTATTAGGACAAGTGCATGACAGTAAGGTTAGTCAGGGTTATATATATATATATATATATATATATATATATATATATATATATATATATATATATATATATATATATATATATATATATATATATATATATTTTTTTTTTTATTATTATCATTTCAGATAATGGTTGAAGAAGTGAGTCTTTAGTCGACGGCGAAAGATTGGACGGGATTCGGCTGTCCTAACTGGGATGGGTAGTTCATTCCACCATTGTGGGGCAAGGACTGAGAATAGGCGGCTTCTCTTTGATGACCCTCCGGGAGCTTGGATAGGAGTAGGTCTGAGGCGGCCAGAAGATGCAGAGCGTAGGGGTCTTGAGGGTGTGTAGTTAGAGACCATTGACCGGAGGTAGGCGGGAGCGGTTCCCTTTGCCGCACGGTATGCTAGGTCGAGGGCCTCGAAGCGGATACGTGCAGCAATGGGGAGCCAGTGCAGGTCCCTAAGAAGTGGGGTGACATGGGCCGACTTCGGTAGGTTTGAGATCAGGCGGTCCGCTGCGTTTTTAATGAGTTGAAGAGGCTTGGTGGCAGTGGCCGGGAGGCCAGCTAGCAGTGCGTTGCAGTAGTCGAGGCGGGAGATGACTGTTGATTGGACGAGTAGTTGGGTGGCTTCTTTTGTCAGGAAGGGGCGTATCCTTCTGACATTGCTCAGGAGGAATCTGCAGGTTCTGGTTGTCGCTGCGATGTGAGCAGAGAAGTTCAACTGGTCGTCGAGGACAACACCAAGGTTCTTGGCGGTCTTGGACTCGGTCACAGCTGCATTCTCGACTGTGATGGAGAGGTCGGTCAGGGGGGAGGATTTGGCCGGCAGGTGGAGCAATTCTGTTTTGCTTAGGTTCAGTTTGAGGTGGTTGGTCATCATCCAGGCCGAGATGTCGGACAGACAGGCCGAGATCCGCTCAGAGACGTGGATATCTGAGGGAGGGAAGGAGAGGAAGAGTTGAGTATCATCGGCATAACAATGATATGAGAAGCCATGAGACGTGATAATGTTACCCAGTGATTTAGTGTAGAGGGAGAAGAGAAGGGGTCCTAGGACCGAGCCCTGGGGGACACCCGTCCGCAGGGGGCGGGTGGCCGACAGAGTCCCTCTCCATGACACTTGGTAGGAGCTGTCGTTGAGGTATGACGTCAGCCATGTCAGCGCAGATCCAGCCACTCCCATTCCTGCGAGGGCCGCGAGGACCTGACATTTTACTTACTTACTTTCACCTTTTACCCCGTTTGGGGCATAGGCCGTCAACAAGGGTTCTCCAAGCATCCCGATCCTGAGCCAACCTCTCAAGCTGGCCCCAGGTGTGTCCCATCTTCTTGGCATCATCTTCCAAGTCTCTGCGCCAGGTGTTTCGTGGTCGGCCTCTCTTTCTTTTCCCTTGGGGGTTCCACCTGAGAGATTGTCTTGTGATGCTCAGGGATGGTTTACGGAGTGTATGGCCAATCCATCTCCAACACCGTTGGAGAATCTCTTTCTCTGCTGGCTGTTGTTGTGTTCGTTGCCACAGGTCTTTGTTGCTGATGGTGTTAGGCCAGCGAATCTGGAGGATTCGGCGCAGACAGGTGTTTAGGAAAACTTGTAGTTTATTGGTTGTGGTGACAGTGGTCCTCCAGGTCTCAGCGCCATAGAGTAGGACTGACTTCACGTTGGTGTTAAAGAGGAGAATTCCCATGGCTCCGCTTGGTGCGGGAGAGGAGCGGCGTGTCACATTATGTTTATTCAACTTTTGTTGAAGATAAATGAAGGGATTGACTACAAGTGGTGTTGGTTGAGTAGAAGAAGAGGAAGAGAGATGAGAGGAAGAAAGATAAGAAAGTCTGCTTTCACGGGTTTGCTTTATCCGAGCATCATCTCAGCCCATGGAACGTAACGGTTATGGGACGTAAACATGTCCAATGACAACAACACACGCAATTAATAAATTAGCTCAGATTTAGCTTTTAAAGGGGAGAGCGAGAAAGCAATATCCTGTAGGTAACCGTTTAAACAGAGAATCAGGGGGGGGGGGTCTTAAAGAAATGGAAAAGATGCTTGGCCAAACATATCACAGTGCAGCACACCATTCCCCACGATTGGGTGGCAAAGATGAAAAAGGACTTTTTCAATAACTCAGACGAATGTTGTGGCCTCGGCGCGGACCGGCTGTTGCCAGGGTGCGTGTGAAATGCCTGGCGAGGACAAAGTAAACCGCGGCCACTGCCCGTTCACCATTGTCCCCAAAGCCTCCTAAAGAGGTCTCTTCACAGGTCCAGCAAACACACTCTCCAGACTCTTGGCATATCTCTGAAGATCCTCCTTTTGTACGGGGAAACACATTACTCTCTCAAGGAGAGAAACAGGGGGAACAAGGCAACAGTAGTGAAAGGGTTTAAGTAGCTCAACCCCCCCCCCCCCCCCCCCACCCGGGCCGAGCCTCCTCTTCCCTCCTCCTCCCTCCTCCTCCTCCCTCCTCCTCCTCGCCAGATGATAATTGGGACTGAGACACTTTTCCCCCCGTCCGCAGCTTAATTCAGTGAGTAAATTGCAACATGGGAAGAACATGAATAGGGTCCCCGGGTCTGTGTGGTGACTCAGCCGCAGAGAGACGCTAAGAGTTGCTTTTTGTGACCGTCTTACAAAAGGGAAATGTTGTTTTAATCTGCATTGTTGTGGATCGGAGTAAGTGTGCTTTCCCTCACCGTCTCAGCCTTTCTCTTCCTTGAATGGGAGGAGGGGGGGGGGGGGGGATACTTTAGAGGAGATTGAAAATCAACCTACGGACATAATCGTATAAAAATTCTAAACTACCGTCTCAAAGAGGGGAATCCATCCCGTTTGTCGGGGCCCCTTTTGTCTTGTTCTCTGTCCGTCTGAAAAGGAGGGTGACGTCGGAGGGCCGCGTTCGGGCGGACTGGCCGGTGGTGTGAGCGAGTGCAACATGGTTGGTCATTTCAAACAGCAGTTTTTAATTCCTTCAGAGTTGGCATGGAAAACAAACCACAATGCTGACCTGACCAGCTTACGCCGCATTGTTTCTCTCTCCGCTGCCATGAGAGAGAGAGAGAGAGAGAGAGAGAGAGAGAGAGAGAGAGAGAGAGAGAGAGAGAGAGAGAGAGAGAGAGAGAGAGAGAAAAAGAAAAGCGGCAAAGCAGATTAAAATTCAAAAAGGAATGCAAAAAATGCCACGCTGCGAAGGAGCGACCTCAGCCTAAACTATGCCACATGTGTGTTTATATATCACAACACTGACTGTATGCTCTAGGTAAACATTAAACGACTGAATGAGATCGCTGACACTGTGAATGCATGGGAGATCTTCCACAGCGTGGAGGGGCGACGCCCTAGCCGGTGTTTAACCATACTTGGATTAATTTATTCATTCATGGAGCAACAGTGGTAGAGTGTCGTCTGGTAATTAGAAGGTTCCCGGTTCAATTCCGGCATCGTGTGTCGAAGTGTCTTTGAGCAAGACACATAACCCCCTATCTGCTCCTGATGAGCAGGTTGGCACCTTGTATGGTCGTCTGCGCCGTCGGTGTGTGAATGAATGGGTGAATGTGAGGCGAAAGCTGTAAAGCGCTTTGGATAAAAGCACTATATAAAGCACTATTTACCATGTATGGCAGCCCACCACAATATCAGACAGTGCCACCGCAAATAGATTTCCCAAGGTGACGCAATAACACATTAACCACAGTATAGACAGTATTATTTACGCCGTTCTCTCTGCTCTTCAGTTATGTCTCTCGTACCCTCCGCTGCCTCTATAAATAACCCCAGAACAATGTGGGGAATCACTGCTAACGATCCAGACATCCTCAACCAACCTGCCGAGCAAATGACACAGTAAGGGGAGCCGGGAGAGGGTTGATATGATCATCACACATGGAGATCATACTGTATTATTCAGAGGAAGGAACAGAATACCTTTCAGTATTTCTGTCCTTTGCTCTTTTAGACACTCGTCCCTTCCTTCTGTAGCCACAACCGGCTATGATTCAGTACTTCAGACGAAGAACCATGTAGCTTCCCATATATACAGTATATTACCTTAAGGTTTTCAGAGGAAACATTGTTTCAATTTGTTAAGACTGTTGAGTACATTCATAGTTAAACAGTAGGGGTTGAGTACCTTCTTATGATGTATTTTTCTCGTACTTTTATATTCAGAGTTAATACAATTGTTTACACTGTTTCTTTTTTCTCATATTTTTATGTTCAGATCTAATTTAATGCCTATATTTATGTCTTTCTACTATTACCCTGCCTGTACCTGTATCCCCCCACCGCTGCCCCGCCTCCCCCATGTTGCTATGACACCCGCATGTCGAAAGGAATATCTTATCTTATATAACATTCACACTCACATGGATTGACTCTACAACTGTGGAGTTATATGGTTGTGCGTCTCAAGGGTTCAATTCATGTACTATGTGCCTTATATTATAGCACTGACTTGTTTACGTAGGCTAAAGGTTGTGCCACTGGAAAAATAATGAATCTACTCAATTACAGTAAGTGTATGGAGTAATACATGGAGGGTTACTTTCCATCTGTATGGGGAACATGTTGGGATTACTCAGCATCTTCCTCCAGGCTGACTCCACGTCTCTGCTCAGAGACGCAGACTCTCTCTCTCAGTGCTTTGAGGTTGTGGTACCTCACAGACAGCCCCAGCCTCCCTCTCCCTCTCTCTCTCAGTGCGTTGAGGTTGTGGTACCTCACAGACAGCCCCAGCCTCCCTCTCTCTCTCTCAGTGCGTTGAGGTTGTGTTACCTCACAGACAACCACAGCCTCCCTCTCCCTCTCTCTCTCAGTGCGTTGAGGTTGTGTTACCTCACAGACAACCACAGCCTCTCTCTCAGTGCGTTGAGGTTGTGTTACCTCACAGACAACCACAGCCTCCCTCTCTCTCTCAGTGCTTTGAGGTTGTGTTACCTCACAGACAACCACAGCCTCCCTCTCCCTCTCAGTGCTTTGAGGTTGTGTTACCTCACAGACAACCACAGCCTCCCTCTCCCTCTCTCTCTCAGTGCTTTGAGGTTGTGTTACCTCACAGCCTCCCTCTCCCTCTCTCTCTCAGTGCTTTGAGGTTGTGTTACCTCACAGACAGCCCCAGCCTCCCTCTTCCTCTCTCTCAGTGCGTTGAGGTTGTGTTACCTCACAGACAGCCCCAGCCTCCCTCTCTCTCAGTGCGTTGAGGTTGTGTTACCTCACAGACAACCACAGCCTCTCTCTCAGTGTGTTGAGGTTGTGTTACCTCACAGACAACCACAGCCTCCCTCTCCCTCTCTCTCTCAGTGTGTTGAGGTTGTGTTACCTCACAGACAACCACAGCCTCTCTCTCAGTGCGTTGAGGTTGTGTTACCTCACAGACAACCACAGCCTCCCTCTCAGTGCGTTGAGGTTGTGTTACCTCATATACAGCCCCAGCCTCTCTCTCTCAGTGCGTTGAGGTTCTCTCTCTCGCTCTCTCTCTCTCTCTCTCTCTCTCTCTCTCTCTCTCTCTCTCTCTCTCTCTCTCTCTCTCTCTCTTTCTCTCTCTCTCTCTCTCTCTCTCTCTCTCTCTCTTTCTCTCTCTCTCTCTCTCTCTCTCTCTCTCTCTCTCTCTCTCTCTCTCTCTCTCTCTCTCTCTCTCTCTCTCTCTCTCTCTCTCTCTCTCTCTCTCTCTCTCTCTCTCTCTCTCTCTCTCTCTCTGTGCTTTGAGGTTGTGTTACCTCACAAACAGCCCCAACCTCACCACCACACAACCCTTTATTTTTAGAGCGTAGTTTCTATTCTTGGGAAAATACAGTAAAATGCACTCAAGTGGACGTGTCTATCCTACTTGATACTAGACTGGAGCTTTTGTGTGTGTGTGTGTGTGTGTGTGTGTGTGTGTGTGTGTGTGTGTGTGTGTGTGTGTGTGTGTGTGTGTGTGTGTGTGTGTGTGTGTGTGTGTGTGTGTTGTGTTTGTGTGTGTGTGTGTGTGTGTGTGTGTGTGTGTGTGTGTGTGTGTGTGTGTGTGTGTGTGTGTGTGTGTGTGTGTGTGTGTGTGTGTGTGTGTGTGTGTGTGTGTGTGTGTGTGTGTGTGTGTGCGTGCGTGCGTGCGTGCGTGCGTGTGTGTGTGCGCGCGTGCATGCGTGTGTATCCTTGTGTGTGCATGCGCGTGTGTGTGTGTGCGTGTCTGTGTGTGTTTAGAAACCCTAACCTTTGATTTGGTTGCGGACTTTCCTCAATTTGATGAAACTAGAAAGTGTACTCAGTACACAAATATGATTTCTCAACCTTCGTCAAGCGCAAATGGGCAATAGTTTGTTCTAATATATTTAGCCTAGGGGTGGGACGATACATCGATCCAGATCGATATATCGATCTATTATCAATGATCCAATAGGATCGATGCAACATAAAAAGATCGGTTCATATTGCGATACTCTTATTTTTAAAATCCTGTGGCGAGTCGTATCCGCTCAACAGCACAGCAGTAGCATCTGAAACACCGTGTAGACATTACAGAGCAAGGCTAAATAGTGTGCCTATTTTGCGACCAGAAATAAGTCCCTGCTGTTTTATTCCGCAACGGGTCAAATGCATCTAACATGCTTTGCATCCTCGCCATTCCTTTATTCCCACGTCGCTTTAAATACCGAAATGAACGTTACATTAGCGTAAGCTAACAAGCTAACCCTGATCAGAGCCATAGAGAGAACAGCAGAGGTCCATTATTGGGGACTGTGGAAGGGGCATTCTCCCGTTCTGTGTGTGTGTGTCTGTTTGGAAAGACCAGATGAAGTCAGAGGAGTATATTATATTGATAGTAAATTTACTGAGGATGAACAGATAATGTTGATATTTAAACATAAAAAATACAATACATAATAAATGTATTCATGATCTTCATGCAACATAAAACAATTGTAGGAACGGTTTGGGAGAGGAATGGGTTTTTAGGTTGCATGTTGTGAGTTCCAAAAAAATTTACTTAAAGTTTAAAGCTCAATATATCAAAATGTGGCACTTTACAGTGAACAGGAGGTCTATTTGTATTAAAAACAATGGATTGTTTTTCATTTAAATGTCTGGAAGAGCTCAAAAAGAAAAATGTCAAATGATATTTCCGTTGCCTTTTTTTAGTTGATCTAAATGTTACTGATTGTGTTAAATGGGCATATAATATCGTCTCATATCGATCACAGACACTTGAATCGAAACGTATCGTATCGTGGCAGGCTTTGTGATATCGGCAAATATCGTATCGTTGTCCAAAGAATCAATGTTGTATCGTATCGTGATGAAACTGGTGATTCCCACCCCTAATTTAGCCCCAATGAATGAAGACTAGGACTAACTCTATGAATGAAGACTACGACTAGCTCTATGAATGAAGACTAGGACTAGCTCTATGAATGAAGACTAGGACTAACTCTGGGGTTCGTTCAGCTCTCTCTCTCCACAGCATCCGCTGCTAGTTTGGCCACTAAAGCCCAAGATGTACTACAAATGAACCGCCAATTGCACACTAGTCTGTAGCGGAACACATCCAAAAGTGTATGTTAGTGTAGGTGGTGTAGAGAGGATGGTGTTTCATGGTGGTGTAGAGAGGATGGTGTTGCATGTTGGTATAGGTGGTGTAGAGATGATGGTGTTGCATGTTGGTATAGGTGGTGTAGAGATGATGGTGTTTCATGTTGGTATAGGTGGTGTAGAGATGATGGTGTTTCATGTTGGTGTAGGTGGTGTAGAGAGGATGGTGTTTCATGGTGGTGTAGAGAGGATGGTGTTGCATGTTGGTGTAGGTGGTGTAGAGAGGATGGTGTTTCATGGTGGTGTAGAGAGGATGGTGTTGCATGTTGGTGTAGGTGGTGTAGAGAGGATGGTGTAGGTGGTGTAGAGAGGATGGTGTTGCATGTTGGTGTAGGTGGTGTAGAGAGGATGGTGTCTCATGTTGGTGTAGGTGGTGTAGAGAGGATGATGTTGGTGTAGGTGGTGTAGATAGGATGGTGTAGGTGGTGTAGAGAGGATGGTGTTGCATGTTGGTGTAGAGAGGAGGGTGTTGCATGTTGGTGTAGAGAGGAGGGTGTTGCATGTTGGTGTAGAGAGGAGGGTGTTGCATGTTGGTGTAGAGAGGAGGGTGTTGCATGTTGGTGTAGAGAGGAGGGTGTTGCATGTTGGTGTAGAGAGGAGGGTGTTGCATGTTGGTGTAGAGAGGAGGGTGTTGCATGTTGGTGTAGAGAGGAGGGTGTTGCATGTTGGTGTAGAGAGGATGGTGTTGCATGTTGGTGTAGAGAGGAGGGTGTTGCATGTTGGTGTAGAGAGGAGGGTGTTGCATGTTGGTGTAGAGAGGAGGGTGTTGCATGTTGGTGTAGAGAGGAGGGTGTTGCATGTTGGTGTAGAGACTAGAGGAGGGTGTTGCATGTTGGTGTAGAGAGGAGGGTGTTGCATGTTGGTGTAGGTGGTGTTGCATGGTGGTGTAGAGAGGAGGGTGTTGGTGTAGGTGGTGTAGAGAGGATGGTGTTGCATGTTGGTGTAGAGAGGAGGGTGTTGCATGTTGGTGTAGAGAGGAGGGTGTTGCATGTTGGTGTAGAGAGGAGGGTGTTGCATGTTGGTGTAGGTGGTGTTGCATGGTGGTGTAGAGAGGATGGTGTTGGTGTAGGTGGTGTAGAGAGGATGGTGTTGCATGTTGGTGTAGAGAGGATGGTGTTGCATGTTGGTGTAGAGAGGATGGTGTTGCATGTTGGTGTGTAGGTGGTGTAGAGAGGATGGTGTAGGTGGTGTAGAGAGGATGGTGTCTCATGTTGGTGTAGGTATGTAGAGAGGATGGTGTTGGTGGTGTAGAGAGGATGGTGTCTCATGTTGGTGTAGGTATGTAGAGAGGATGGTGTTGGTGGTGTAGAGAGGATGGTGTCTCATGTTGGTGTAGGTATGTAGAGAGGATGGTGTCTCATGTTGGTGTAGGTATGTAGAGAGGATGGTGTAGGTATGTAGAGAGGATGGTGTAGGTATGTAGAGAGGATGGTGTAGGTGGTGTAGAGAGGATGGTGTAGGTATGTAGAGAGGATGGTGTAGGTATGTAGAGAGGATGGTGTAGGTGGTGTAGAGAGGATGGTGTAGGTATGTAGAGAGGATGGTGTAGGTGGTGTAGAGAGGATGGTGTAGGTATGTAGAGAGGATGGTGTAGGTATGTAGATAGGATGGTGTAGGTATGTAGAGAGGATGGTGTAGGTGGTGTAGAGAGGATGGTGTAGGTATGTAGAGAGGATGGTGTAGGTGGTGTGATGTACAGTATCATGAGATCAATATATTTTATTTTTCCTCAGACTTCTAATGTTCTCCTGATATCTGTTGTGGACTGTCTTTGCAGTTTCTAAGCATGAGTCAAGTCACAAGGTAGAGAAGCGTCAAGTCAAGCCGGGGAGTCCGTTAGCTGGAAGCAGTGCATTCTCTGCCAGTCTGATGACAAGAAAAGGAGTCCTGGTGCAACACCTTAAATTAGAGTCCTATGGATTTGTACTGCAGGCAGTTCAAGAGAGGGCCAGTTTGAATGATGGGGACTACGTCCAAATCCAAAGGCGACTGGAGAACTGCACACCAGAAAAACTGTACAGAGAGAGCAGGCAGTCTGGCATCGCTCCTGTCACTCAAATGTTTCAAGTTTCTTTAATAGTTGTCATACAGAAGTACAGAATACTTTCATACAAAATGCTTCTTACTGTTACGCTCCAGAGACTGTGCTAGACAAGATAGTATCAAATAACATAGTATAGCATGTAGTTTAGAAGAAGAAAATGAGGTCACAGTGTTCGGTATAGACATATGTACAATGTTCTGAGTTACCATATAATATACAATACTATGCAGTGTACTAATGTACAGTACTATATAGTGCAAAGCAGAAATGGGATGAGGTACAATTTAGGTACAATTTACAGTAAGGTGTACGAGTTGTAGTGCAATCCTTCATCAATAAATATAAAGTGTGGGGAGTGGGTGCTACAGTGTGTTTGTTTAAAGTGGGTGTGTGCTATAAAGTGTGTGGAGTGGGTGCTACAGTGTGTTTGTTTAAAGTGAGTGTGTGCGTGTGGATGTGTGTGCTATGTGCGTTTGGTGGTTGTTGTTGTGTAGTGTTCATTGTTCGTTTAGCAGCCTGATGGCCTGGGGATAGAAGCTTCTTCTGAGTCTTTCTGTGCTCGCCTTGAGACTCCGGTATCGCTTGCCTGACCGCAGCAGTTCAAAGAGGCAGTTGTTCGGGTGACTGGAGTCTTTAATGATTCTCTTAGCCTTGCCCTTGCAACGCTTGTTGTAAATGTTCTGGAGGGTGGGGAGCCCCCCTCCAATTGTGCGTTCGGCTGAACGTGTCACTCTTTGTAGTCTGCTTCGGTCTTGTGCAGTGCTATTCCCAAACCAGGAGGTGATGTTGCCAGTCAAGATGCTCTCTATTGTACATGAGTAGAAGTTCTTAAGGATCTTCTGACTGACTTGGAACTTCCTTAGGCGCCTGAGGAAGTAGAGGCGTTGTCGTGCCTTCTTCACAACACTGTCAATGTGTGTGGTCCATGTCAAGTCCTCGGATATGTAGGCTCCGAGGTACTTAAAGCTGTTGACTCTCTCAACCGGTGCCCCGTCGATGCTGAGGGGGCTGTAGTCCTTGACCCCCGACCTCCTGAAGTCCACAATCATCTCCTTTGTTTTGCTGACGTTCAGGGAGAGGCTGTTTTCCTGGCACCATCCCGCCAGGACCTTGACCTCTTCCAGGTAGGCCCTCTCGTCGTTGGCAGAGATCAGGCCCACCACCACTGTGTCGTCAGCAAATTTGATGATTGTATTGCTACTCCGCTGAGCCACACAGTCGTGTGTGTACAGGGAGTAGAGGAGGGGACTCAGAACACAGCCCTGGGGGGCCCCTATGTTGAGGGTGATGGATGAGGAGGTGCAGTTGCCTGCTCTCACCACCTGGGGTCTGCCAGTCAGGAAGTCCAAGACCCACTGGCAGAGGTCGTAGTTCAAGCCCAGGTCCCTGAACTTGGCTATGAGTATGGAGGGGACTATGGTATTGAATGCCGAGCTGTAGTCGATGAATAGCATTCTCACATAGTTCCCCTGCCTCTTGTCCAGGTGTAATGCTGCTGTGTGCAGCACATGGGCTATGGCGTCCTCCGTGGACCTGTTGGGGCGGTATGCAAATTGCAGGGGGTCCATGTTGATGGGTAGGGAGGAGCAGATGTAGCCCTTTACTAGCTTCTCAAAGCACTTCATGGCTATGGAGGTGAGAGCTACAGGGCGGTAGTCGTTGAGGCAAGCAGGCTTGGATTTTTTTGGGTACAGGGATAATAGTGGACTTCTTCAGGCAGGTGGGGATGACAGCCTGTTCTAAGGACAGGTTAAATATGTCAGTGAATACTGGGGCCAGTTGGTCGGCACAGACTTTTAGGACGCGGCCGGGGATGCCGTCCGGACCTGCTGCCTTCCTGATATTCACTTTTTTAAAGGTCCGCCTCACCTCATGCTCTGTTACCCTGAACACTGCGTCTCCATCAGCAGCCGACCCCCCCCCCCCCCCCCCATTGCCGTGGCTTGTGGGCTGGTGTTGTTATTACCAGCATCAAACCTCGCATAGAAGGTATTGAGGTCATTTGCTAAGGAGATGTCACTGTTCAATGTAACAAACAAGGACCAAATACAATGAGACCGCAATGCACACGCTTTTACCACAGGACACTACACTGCCAAAAAGCGTGGACAGAAAAGAGGAAGCACAGAAATGGATGATCCATACCTTTCAACATTTAGTTCTTCATCGTCATTCACACAGTCCTATACAAGTCCACTGAATAAGGAACAGTGCTTCTTTTGCCAAAAGGACGATGGCCAACAACTGTACCAGGTCAGGACTGAGAATGCTGGTAAACATCTCAAAGATGCTGTGGAAAGGTCCCATAATACTGCACTGAAGACCAGGCTGAACACCTGCATCTCACCAGGTGATGCACATGCCATTGATGTCCAATACCACAAAGTTTGCTGGAGAAAAAATGTGTTCCATGCTCTTCGAGAACCTAGCACTAGCAAAACTGCCGATCTGACTGACTATCTTGCAGCCAAAATGCTAGAATACAACGGAATCCTCCAAGCTGATCATCACGTCAGCTTCTGGGCACACTAGGAGCAACAAAGACCTACTCCTAAAGGAAATAACCATGAAGAAGCAGACACACTGCTGATCCACCAAGCTGTGCTGGCAACACACCGAAACCCAGCTGATGCACAGTTGATGTTCTTCTCACCAGATACAGACGTTCTAGTGCTAGTCACAGCAAACTATGATCTCTTGCTGAAGAACACATTGATTTCTATGGCCTCTGGTGTTGTGCAGATTGAACCACTGTGGCAAGCTAGGAAAAGAAAGAGCAAAGGCTTTGCCAGCTTTCCATGCATTCACTGGGGCCGACAACACAGGCAGGTTCTTTTGTATAGGCAAGGCAACCTGGCTGCAGAACTATCTCAAAGCAGATGAAGACATTATCAATGGTTTTCAGATGCTTTTGGATGAAGCAGAAGTGACAGAAGGAATGCTGTCCACACTGGCTTCCTTTGTATGTGCAGCCTACTCACCCAAGGGTATCAACATCAAGACAATCCCTGAACTCCGATGGCATCTCTTCTGTAAACACAGGGCAGAGAGTGACAAGCTCCCTCCAACACATGGAGCTCTGAAGCAGCATATCTTGAGGGTCCATGTACAAACCAGGGTATGGGCACAGGCAGCCATTGCTTTGCAAGATCCGCAGCTGGACCCCTGCACAATGGGTACTTCAAAGATTCAGATGGCATGAAGCCAACAACCAGAGAGGTCCTCCCAGCCCCGAAGGCCATCATTGAGATGGTCCAATGCAGATGTAAAGCTAACTGTTCTTCTGGAAGATGTTCCTGCAGAGCGAAGGACTTAGCCTGTACTGACATGTGTCAGTGCAGTAGCCAGTGCCAGAATGACAATGATTCCGATGAAAGTGATGATGATGGTGATGATGGTGTATAGATGTGTATACATTCACATAATCTATCACATAAGTCTAATGAAGAAGGTTGCTTCTTTCCTGTGGTCATGATACTGAAGTTGATGTCAGTTGCCAATCAGTTAATGTCAATTATCCAGTTATCCAATTAGTCCTCAATAAAAATGATGTTAACATGCACTTCGGTGAGTTCTACCTCGTTTTTGTTGGCACCATTGGATTCATTGACCCTGAACATGTGGGTTTAGCAGTTCAAATCAATGTTCTAGCTCATTTAGAAGCCGAAATATTACAAAATCTACATTTTACGGCGGCCATTTTGAAAATTCGCCCGGGCAAATGGAAACATGAATTTTCTGAATCCTTATACAATATCCTTTCCAAAAATGTATAGTGTTGCAAATCTCCAAGAAAATCCGACGAAAGTATATAGTGAACCTGACTAATGTCTTCTGCTGCTGTGTCTCCAGGATGTGTGTCAGTCTGCTTTGATGCAGCCCCTGGCTTTCATTGAGACTGAAGGTCCTTCACCAACACTAGTTGTTTCCCTCTGCTTTGCACTGCAAAGACACTTCAACCACGGCGGTTCAAGTTGTGTCAAGATTGGATTACCAGAATTGCAATGGCCATTCATCAGTAGCCTTTCAATTACCCAAACCAGGTCGATATTGCAGAATTGTTTGGATGTTGATGTCTATTGTGGCTTTTCTATCGAACCTAATAATATGTAAAGTTTTCACATTAACATTAACGTTACCCTGTTTTATATACAGCTCAAGGACAGGACAATATAATGTAACATAGCTAACGTAACTCATACCAGTATACACTGGAAGCTGCATGGTTTGTCGTTAGTGAGGCAGGACTAAGTAGTACATTAAAATAGGACTAAGTAGTACATTAAAATAGGACTAAGTAGTACATTAAAATAGGACTAAGTAGTACATTAAAATAGGACTAAGTACATTAAAATAGGACTAAGTATACCTTCAAATAGGACTAAGTATACCTTCAAATAGGACTAAGTATACCTTCAAATAGGACTAAGTAGTACATTCAAATAGGACTAAGTATACCTTCAAATAGGACTAAGTATACCTTCAAATAGGACTAAGTAGTACATTCAAATAGGACTAAGTATACCTTCAAATAGTACGGAAATATTATGCTACGGCCCTGAGAGACATGAATGATGAACTAAATACAGTAGGCTTCAAAGCAGTGAACATCATTAGAGGGGGAACATTTAAAATGTTTCAATTGTCACTCTAGCTAATAAGGAAGTGTGAGGTTTTTGTCCTTTGCTCACTTACTCGCTCTGTTCCTTTAAGCCTACTCGCTCTTTTCCATTTGTTTTCTGTTAATCATTTCATTCCCCTATTCACACGCTTCTTCCCAGAGACGTCGTTGATTGGTTCTCCCCCGTCCACACGCTTATCAATCACATCCCTCAGCTGTCACTGCTTGTCAATTAAGCATTCCCGTATTATTTATACCCCGTTTCCCCATTCAAGTTTTGTTGGATCGTTTTGATTTCTGTTGCATTCGCCGTTCCTGCTGCCTGCTGTTGTTTCCCTGTGCTTTGCCTCCAGGATATTCAAGAAGCATTCCTCTTGGACACCCTTTCACCGAGGCGACGCGCTCGCTCCATTCTGTTCCAACGCTCTTTGCGCACAACGCCTGGGTGAGTTTTTTATGACTGTCTTTGATCCAATTCCGTTTTTCGTGTGTTTATATAACACTGAAGATTTCCAGCTTTTTATCAGACAGTCACTCACCCAGCGTTTAGCCTTTTTTGGATTGTTTCATTGGGATAATATTTTGGCCTAACATCTCCCACTGTGTGTTTACACACCGAAGATATTATCACATTGGATTTGTATTTTGGGACTTCGCTCACAGTGTTTATTTTGCACCGAAGATATCTATCACTTGGGATTGTGTTTGGAACGTTACTCACAGTGTGTATTCATACCGAAGATTCAGTCACTTGGATAACTCTGTTTTCGGGTACAAGTCACCTCTCCTGTTCACCTGCTCTATTCCACCTGCACTCTGAGTTAACTCGCTCCCTCTCTCTCTCTCGGTCCCGCAACCACCTCGGAGATTCTGCCGAGAGAAGTCTGCAGAGCGGCTCTGACGGCAGCGTCTGCTTCCCCTGACTACCATCCCGGGAGAAGCTGCAGAGCAGCAACATTCATCCTTGCTTGTATTCCAGTCTTTGTTTGAACTCTTCCCAGTCTGTGCTGTTTATTTAGTCTTAATAAACAAGCCCTTGTTTTTGGCAACTCTGAATCCTACTCTCTTGTGTCGTTGCGTTTGGGGTCGGTGTCAAACCATAACATTACGATCCAACCAAAATGACGACCCCAGCCGACACAGAGAGGGTCAGAACCGCACTTGCTATTCAAGTCGAGTTGACCAAGGATCACAGCCACCAACTAGAGAGGGCTGCGGCTGCGGTGCAGGATCTCAGGGAACAGGTCCTGCCTATTCAAGGGTCACTGGCCGCTCTGGCGGGACAACAATCTGGTATTCTCGTTCAGCTTCACTCGCTGAGCGACACCGTTAATGCTTTACTTCCCTCACATCCTTCAGGAGCATTCCCCGCAGCCCCAGCAGATCCCGCACCTCGGGAACCCCGTCTCTCCGTCCCACGGCTGTTCGACGGCAATCCCGAGGAGTGTGCCACATTCATCATGCAATGTGAGTTGGTTTTCCGTCATCAACCAAGCCGTTTTACTGCTAGAGGGTCCCAAGTGGCCTATATGACGAACTTGCTTTCAGGCCATGCTGCCCAGTGGGTCACTTCCTCCTGGGCAATGGATGCAGATTTTGTTTTCTCCTATCCAGACTTCGTGGCGGAACTCCGCAGAGTGTTCCACCATCCAGCCCGAGGTCTGGACCCTGGAGCCCGGTTGGGGACCTTCCGACAGGGGAGCGGCAGGGTAATTGACTACGTCCTGGAGTTTCGACTGGCGGCGGTGGAGAGTGGATGGAACGACCCTGCACTTCGCCTAACCTTCTTGAGGGGGCTCAGTGACGCAGTCCGGGACCAGCTCGCTACCCGGGAGGTGCCCGACTCCCTCGAGGACCTGTTTAGCCTCGTCATCCGCATCGACGGACGCCTCCAGGAGAGAAGGCGCGAGAGGACCCGACTGTTACCTCCTGAGGTACCCCGGATTCCCCGGACGCATGACGTCACTCCTGGACGCCCTGTCCTCAACACAACTGGTGGTAGCGGGTCCTCCCGTTCGGTTCGCGAGGAGGAACCCATGCAGCTGGGACGCTCTCATCTGAGCCAGGCGGAGCGTGAGGCAAGGCTCAGGTCCGGTCTCTGCCTCTACTGCGGAAGGGAGGGACACCGAATCGCCGACTGCCCCACCCGGCCAAAAGATCAGGCTCGCCGAGACCCCGGGAAATCCTGGTGAGCCGTTTTTCCCATTCCCAGAGCCGCGCACCACCTGACCATCTGATGAGCGTCACCCTGGCCTGGGGGGACCAACGAGCCACGGTGGAGGCCCTCATCGACTCTGGGGCAGACGAGAATTTCCTCGACTTCGAGTTTGCTACCCGAGCCAACATTCCACTTGAGGACCTTGTGAGGCCCTTGGAGATCTTTTCGTTGGACCAACACCGCCTGGCCGACATCTCTCAACGCACCGGCCCAGTCGTGCTGACCATCGCTGGGAACCACGTCGAGAGAATCCAGTTCCTCATCACCCAATCCCCCCTTGTCCCGGTGGTCCTGGGTAGGCCCTGGCTCGCGCTGCACGAGCCCCACATCGCGTGGTCCTCCGGTACCATCAAGGGCTGGAGCTCCTCCTGTCACGCCCTGTGTCTGCAGGCGGCGTCCTGTCCCCCGCCCCGGAGGCCCGCTGGTGAGTCGCCTCCGGACCTCTCGTCCATACCTCCCGAGTACCACGACCTCTTGGAGGTTTTCAGTAAATCCAGGGCTCAGGCCCTTCCACCTCACCGCCCCTATGACTGCGCCATCGACCTCCGCCAAGGGGCTCCCCTTCCCGGCAGCCGCCTCTACAGTCTGACCGTTCCAGAGAAGAAGGCGATGGATCTCTACATCTCTGAATCATTGGAAGCAGGACTCATTCGGCCTTCCTCCTCCCCGGTGGCGGCCGGTTTCTTCTTTGTTGGTAAGAAGGATGGGGACCTGCGACCCTGCATCGACTATCGCCAGCTCAACGAGATCACCATCAAGAACAAGTACCCTCTACCTCTCATGAACTCCACCTTCGAGCCACTGACCCAGGCCTCCGTCTTCACCAAGCTGGACCTCCGGAGTGCCTACCATCTTGTCTGTATCCGTGAGGGCGATGAATGGAAGACCGCCTTCAAGACCCCCAGGGGCCACTACGAGTACCTAGTGATGCCGTTCGGCCTCACCAACGCCCCGGCGGTATTCCAGGCACTCATGAACGACGTCCTTCGTGACATGCTGGAGGTGTTCGTGGTGGTGTACCTGGACGACACCCTCATCTTCTCCAGGACCCTCGAGGAACACATCCAGCATGTCCGCCGTGTGCTGGAGCGCCTCCTCCACAATCGGCTCTTCGTCAAGGCGGAGAAGTGCCGTTTCCACTCCGACTCCGTCGACTACCTGGGCTTCATCGTTGAGAAGGGCTTGACCCGAGCGGATCCTCGCAAGATCCAAGCTGTGGAGGATTGGCCTGAACCCACCACTCGGAAGGAGTTACAGAGTTTCCTCGGGTTCGCCAACTTCTACCGAAGGTTCATCCGGAACTACAGTCAAGTGGCGGAGCCACTTACCAAGCTGACCTCCCCCGCTCTGCCGTTCGACTGGTCCCCAGCGGCATGTGCTGCGTTCCGCTCCCTCAAGAAGAGGTTCACTTCCGCCCCTATCCTGCTCCACCCTGACCCCAAGAGACAGTTCATTGTGGAGGTGGACGCCTCGGATACAGGACTGGGCGCTGTCCTATCCCAACGTTCTCTTTCGGACCAGAAGGTACATCCTTGCGCCTTCTACTCGCGTCGTTTCCTCCCTGCCGAGAGGAACTACGACACCGGCAATCGGGAGCTGCTGGCGGTCGTGGCTGCGTTGGAGGAGTGGCGTCATTGGCTAGAGGGGGCCGAGGAGCCTTTTACCATCTGGACGGACCACAAGAACCTGACGTTCATCCGCGCTTCCAGGCGCCTCAACGGTCGGCAGGCGAGATGGGCCAGTTTCCTCAGTCGGTTCGACTTCTCGCTGACCTTCCGCCCCGGTTCCCGCAACACGAAGGCCGACTCCCTGTCCCGGTTACACTCCAAGGGGGCTCCACCCTCTGAGGACCCTACTCCCATCCTCCCGAGTGGTTGGAGCCATCACCTTGGGCATCGAGGGTGTGGTTAGACGTGCCCTACGCTTCCAGCGTGCTCCAAGCAACGTTCCGATTCATCGTCTCTTCGTCCCCGACTCTGTCCGGTCCCGGGTGCTGCTTTGGGGCCATACCAGCCGGTTCGCCTGCCACCCTGGCGTCCATCGCACGTTCTCCTTCCTGGCTCGTCGTTTCTGGTGGCCCACCATGCGGAACGACGTCAAGGAGTTCGTATTGGCCTGCGCGGTCTGTGCCCGCAGCAAGGCCTCACACCAGGCACCCTCCGGGCTCTTACAGCCACTTCCCGTTCCAAGCCGTCCCTGGTCACATGTGGTGCTAGACTTCGTCACAGGTCTTCCCTCCTCCCAGGGGAACACTTGCCTTCTGACCGTGGTGGATCGATTCAGCAAGGGGGTTCACCTCGTGGCCCTTTCCAAGCTTCCCTCGGCGGCCGAGACGGCGGACCTCCTGACTCACCACGTGTTCCGCCTTTATGGGTTTCCCCAGGACATCGTCTCTGACCGGGGGCCCCAGTTCACCTCCCAGGTATGGCGGGCCTTTTGCAAGGGATTGGGGGCGACAATCAGTCTTTCCTCTGGTTATCATCCCCAGACTAACGGACAGACGGAGAGGATGAACCAGAGCGTGGAGTCTGCTCTTCGGTGTGTGGCAGCCGAGAGACCGGCATCCTGGAGCCGTTTCCTTCCCTGGGTTGAATACTCCATCAATTCAATGGTCAGTTCCGCCACCGGCCTCTCACCATTTGAGGTTTCCCTGGGCTACCAACCCCCTCTTTTCCCCGCACAGGAGGCAGAAGTGGCAGTTCCCTCCGTGCAGGACCACCTCGACCGCTGCCGACGAGTTTGGGAGATCACCAGGACCGCGCTGCTCCGGACATCTGAGCGGGTTCCTGCGCCGACTTACCTCCCTGGGCAGAGGGTGTGGCTCTCCGCAAAGGACCTCCCGCTTCGGTCCTCGGCCAAGAAGCTCAACCCCCGTTTCGTCTGACCTTTCGAGGTCCTGAAGGTACTCAGTCCGGCGGCCCTGCGCCTGAAACTTCCTGCGTCCATGCACATTCACCCTGTGTTCCATGTCTCCCGGGTTAAGCCCGTCTCCCTCAGTCCCCTTATGCCTCCAGCTCCTGATCCTCCGCCTCCCGTGTTGGTGGATGGTCACCCCCAGTGGCAGGTCCGCCGGTTGATGGGCGTTCGTCGGCGGGGCCGGGGGTTCCAATACCTGGTGGACTGGGAGGGTTACGGCCCTGAGGAGCGTAGCTGGGTCTCCCGGCAGCTCATCGTGGATCCCGGCTTGATCACTGACTTCCATCGTGCCCATCCTGACGAGCCGGGTCAGCCTGGTCGCCGGGTGGCTCCCGTGGAGGGGGGGGTACTGTGAGGTTTTTGTCCTTTGCTCACTTACTCGCTCTGTTCCTTTAAGCCTACTCGCTCTTTTCCATTTGTTTTCTGTTAATCATTTCATTCCCCTATTCACACGCTTCTTCCCAGAGACGTCGTTGATTGGTTCTCCCCCGTCCACACGCTTATCAATCACATCCCTCAGCTGTCACTGCTTGTCAATTAAGCATTCCCGTATTATTTATACCCCGTTTCCCCATTCAAGTTTTGTTGGATCGTTTTGATATTTCTGTTGCATTCGCCGTTCCTGCTGCCTGCTGTTGTTTCCCTGTGCTTTGCCTCCAGGATATTCAAGAAGCATTCCTCTTGGACACCCTTTCCCCGAGGCGACGCACTCGCTCCATTCTGTTCCAACGCTCTTTACGCACAACGCCTGGGTGAGTTTTTTATGACTGTCTTTGATCCAATTCCGTTTTTCGTGTGTTTATATAACACTGAAGATTTCCAGCTTTTTATCAGACAGTCACTCACCCAGCGTTTAGCCTTTTTTGGATTGTTTCATTGGGATAATATTTTGGCCTAACATCTCCCACTGTGTGTTTACACACCGAAGATATTATCACATTGGATTTGTATTTTGGGACTTCGCTCACAGTGTTTATTTTGCACCGAAGATATCTATCACTTGGGATTGTGTTTGGAACGTTACTCACAGTGTATATTCACACCGAAGATTCAGTCACTTGGATAACTCTGTTTTCGGGTACAAGTCACCTCTCCTGTTCACCTGCTCTATTCCACCTGCACTCTGAGTTAACTCGCTCCCTCTCTCTCTCTCGGTCCCGGAACCACCTCGGAGATTCTGCCGAGAGAAGTCTGCAGAGCGGCTCTGACGTCAGCGTCTGCTTCCCCTGACTACCATCCCGGGAGAAGCTGCAGAGCAGCAACATTCATCCTTGCTTGTATTCCAGTCTTTGTTTGAACTCTTCCCAGTCTGTGCTGTTTATTTAGTCTTAATAAACAAGCCCTTGTTTTTGGCAACTCTGAATCCTACTCTCTTGTGTCGTTGCGTTTGGGGTCGGTGTCAAACCATAACAGGAAGGTTGGAAATGTGGGTGGATTAAGACGCAATTATATAACGGTACTACCATGAAACTTTGTATATTTATATAGACATACCATAGATCAAATGGTTTGGGAGAATAATTATAGAATGCCTATTTTGCCTATTACCTATTATTGTAACGTATAATATAACCAATAGACCCTCATCTACAACTTTGTTTACACTGTTTATTTTTCTCATATTTTTATATTCAGTTAATTATATTGTTTACACTGTTTATTTTATGTCATATCTCATATATAAGATAAGATAATATTTGTTATCCTTTATTGATCCCCTTGGGGAAATTTGGTCAGCATAGCAGCATGGGGAGGGGAGGTACAGGTATGGGCATGGTAATAGTCAAATCGTCAAATTTCCCTCTGGATGATTAAAGTATTTCTATTCTATTCTATAGTAGAAGACATAAATGTAGGCAATAAAATGTATCTGAATATATAAATATGCGAAAAACAATATAATTAACTCTGAATATGAAAATATAAAAAAAGAAGAGACTTGGACCTTTTCTTAGCAACTTATTTTTGCTGGGAAATGTTAAATCTATTCAATATAGTAAAATCATCCATACTGTGGAGGGAGTGGCCAGACTGGACCACCTGGCGTGCTGGATCTGGCCCACATGTTTAAACCCCCCACCACCACCATTACCACATTACTGTACCTCCATACTCCAAAATCCTCCATAGCACCATCCACCAGTGGACTGATGTTAAAGTCCTTCTTCTCATCTCCAGAGAAAAGGTTCAGCAAATTACCCTATATATACCCTATATATAATTAAGCAATAATACACAAGAAGCCGTGGGATGTCATGAATATTGCCATGGCTGTGATGCGCCCGTAGGCACGAGAGCGAAGCTCGAGTGCCGTAGGCATCACAGCCGTGGCAATATTCATGACATACCACTGGCTTCCGAGTGTATTATTGCTTTTATACAACAGGTTGCGTCTTGAAAAATATAGGATGAATACAGACAATTCTAGGGTCTTTTATATCAATTTCAGTTAACTTGGTGTAGAAAAATAGTTCCTAAAGATGTCTCGTTGCTATGAAATTTAATATGGATCAACAAGCTTGGCAATGCAAATGAATGACGTATTAGTCTAATGCAAGCGAAAGCCGGAGAAAGTCATCAGCACCTCGGACAGTTCTGGGAGTTGGGCCAGTTCAATGCCCAGAATACCGGTAGATGTAGGCCCGTCCTCTTTATCTCTCCACTCGTTTATGGTTAACGGGTACGTTAAATCAAACATAACGTTGTCCGCGGAGTAGGTCATGTTGACAGTTTCTGTTTGATGAATGGCAGTTGAAACTTTCTAAATCAAATCTAATTTAATTTTTAAGGCCCGACAACACACGTTAATGTCCCCATGGGCCGGACACGTCTTCTTTAAACAAGTCAAGAAGAAACATCACAATAAATCAAGAACAACACAAAAAGTACAAAGAATTTTAAATAAATAAAATAAATGCAACACTCCCAGACATACCCCACGCGAAGGTAAGGAAAAACTCACTAAAACCTAGCAATAGGAAAAAATGCACCACAGGCAATGTGAAGGGGATAAACCTTAGAAGGGCCGTTCAAGGGGGGATCTCCCTTCTTAGATGTCGCTGATAGTAGTGTTGCAATAAAACAGGCAAAACAGTTGGTAAGCATGCACTCATATGCGTAATGAAACACAGATAAGTGCATGCGATAGCAACTGAACATTTTGAAAGATAAAAATAGAGCTGATGGCGGATCTATTTGAGGCACAGGGGCGGCGCAAAGAGGGTCGCATCCTTCCGGTCATCATCACGTGACGTCCAACACTCCGATCATCACTACGAGACAGCCGGAGACAGGGAGACGGGACAGGCGTTAGAGAGTTTGCGTGATTGTGATGGGCGGACATAGCAATAGATACAAGTGGTAAGCATATATGTGAATAGAATAGATATATGTAGAAAGGATATTATGTGAATAGAATAGAAGTACTTAACCCAGCAATGAACTCTAAACCACGTTGACAGACCACGGACAGAAGACGGTAAGAATCTCGACCAATCACAATGCGTGATCGGAACTACCTGTTGCATAAAGTAACTTTACTCTCGCTTATCGATTGCATGTTGAGTTATCCGAGATTAAAAAAGTATGAGTCATCTGTGACGGCTGTGGTTTGAATGGCACACTGCCGGCTGTCTGGGCTCTTGCTGCTGTAGGAGTCGCTCAGGAAGTGGATGGGAAGTTCGACGGTTGCTACGGACACTGGATGACATCTTCGGTGGATCACCTTCGGTGGAGGTTTCTCCCATGATGGTCGTGAGATTTTCTGTGGCAGCTTCCAAACCATTTTTTTAACCAAAAATCTGTCAACACACACAGTCAACCAAAATGATCCACTACATATAGATTAGATTAGATACAAAATGTATTGTCATCATACAGCACAAGTACAGTACAACCAAAAGAAGTTTGCAAGAGTGCAAATGTAACAGTAAAGTGCAACAGTAATATACAATGTACAGGTGATTAAACTGGATATCAAATATATAAATTAGAACTACTGAGTATAGTGCTAATCAGATGTATGTACAGAGTTGTAGTATAAATATGTACCGTGATACAGGTATAAAGACACTATGGTAGTAAGTCATACTGACCAGCAGTGTAACTAGTAAGTAAGGGATACAGTATGTATATATATATATATAATAAATAAATATAGTGGTTTGCCCCACACAAAAAATGTGACATCAGTTTCTCAAGCCCTATACCAATGATACCAGAAATGCCATTTGTAGCCTATAGATTCTGCAGATAAAATTAGAGTAACTCACTCACTACTCTGGAGGAAGTCACTGCCTGACATTCATCTGTGGAATCCACAAATAGCTATCTTGGGGTACTCATTGTATTACCCTGTTTGAAATTCAGTAGCACCGCAACGAGAGAGGCTAACACCAACAACAACCCTCATAGATCACAATGTCCTCGGTGGCAATCAGAGTGATTGCTGAGTAAAATAACAAGGACACAAAGTGTCCTAGGTGTGAAGCTTTGTCATTTATCATGTTACTGACATTACACATGGTGCCGTGACACTGAACCACCACTAGGGGCAGAGTGGGGAACTGTGAGTGAGTTAGTCTCATTCTAACCTCGTTCCCAGTTTTATCTCCTCCGTGAGATAAAGACTGGTAACGCACTACGGCCGAAAGTGTGAATCGGGTAGAATTTCCTGTGTATGTACTTCCCCTGGAAGCTGCCTCCGAACGGACCAAACTTTTCCCGAATCCTGTCGGCAAACAAGCTAGAACGTCCCGGTCATGTAGTAAATTCTTCAGGCAAAGCCGTTGCAGTGGCTTAAACGAGGAAATATTGTGCACTTCACACGTTTCTATAATTGTTTTGTCGAAACCGGAAAGCCTGTAGCCGGTACGCCTGTACGTTAATGCCAAGCAAGCAGTGCAAAAATGCTTCCGCATTCGTCACCGCACGCTAGTGCGGTAAAGCGCCCTTCTTTTCAGACAAATGCTACCGTGCGTGCACCGGCGGCGGCGTGCTCGCTCAGGTGCGTGCGTGCGCCGGCGTGCTCGCGCGAGGTGCCCGCGCATGCGACACGAGCGGAGCTCAATATATATAAGTCACCGCCCCTTATTCAGTATCTAGCATATAGCTCAATTGGCAAGGACACATGGCTGTGGATCCTATGGCTTGTTTGCTGGCGAGTTCGAATCCCATCGAAAATATTTTTTAACGTGATTTTTTTTTAACGTGTATTCTTTCGCCGATTAAGGTTAGGCATTGTTTCGGAGTTGGTTAAGGTTAGAACGGTTAAGTTTAGGCGCTGTTAAGGAGCTGGTTAAGGTTAGAGTTTGTCAAAGAGAATGGCAATATAATTTCTATGGTTAAGGTTAGGCATGGTTTCGGAGTTGGTTAAGGTTAGAACGGTTAAGTTTAGGCGTTGTTAAGGAGCTGGTTAAGGTTAGAGTTTGTCAAAGAGAATGGCAATAGACAGCCTATTTCCGCGCGACCTGGGCGCTGGGCGGCGGAAAATGAAAGGCGCATTACTGCATGCCACTACGGTAAGTTTTTGCACTGCTTGCTTGGCATAAAGCTACACGCAGCCGGTACTTCCTGTACTTCCGTTTTCACACTTTAGGAGGCATAGCTTTACCAGCCTAGTCTCATTGCAGGTCTGTGAGGTGATTTGCATCTAATGGTTATACAGTAGACAGGTTAAAAGTGGCCAAACTTTTCCTTTAATTAAGGCTCTGCGTGAGTCTGACAAAGTGTCCCTCGATGCTCCTGTCTCACTGCCTCACTCCCGTCTCACTGTCCCCCAAAACCACACTCAGCACTATTGGGGACAAGGTCCTCACCTCTAGAGCTTGCTGCTCCATAAGGTCAGAGCTGCTGACAGTGATGACTCTCCTAAAACTCCCCTGAGAGCTTTTAATGTTTACTATTGCATTAATATTACATTGCCCTATTTTTTACCTTTTTGCTTCTTCTTTTTTCACCTTGTAAGTAAGCGTTTTTCTTTTTTTTTCTTTTTTTGAGAAATGGATTAGATCTTATTTTCCTTATTATTATTATTAGTAGTAGTAGTAGTAGTAGTAGTAGTAGTAGTAGTAGTAGTAGTAGTAGTAGTAGTAGTAGTAGTAGTAGTAGTAGTAGTAGTAGTAGTAGTAGTAGTAGTAGTAGTAGTAGTAGTAGTAGTAGTAGTAGTTGGGGACGACAGTGGCTCAGGAGGTAGAGTGGTCGTCTGGTAATCGGAAGGTTCTTGGTTCAATTCCCATTCCTCCCAGTTAAAATGAGGAACAAATTGTGAAGTGGCCTGTTTGGATGTTAGATCCTAATGTGAAAAACTGTGATTTTATATGTCTGCTCATTTTACCCTTGCTATTATTTAAAAAAAAAATGTACTTCTATCTCTCGCCCCACTATCCGCTAGGTGCATACTATGACCTTTATCATGTTTTGTAACAGATTACAGAAATTCAGGAAGCCTATTGGAACATGAGGTTCTGATATGATTTGATTAATATATCTGCATTATTTTATCCCACTTTATGCTTTCCCCTTGCTGCTTGTTTTACACAGATTTGATGTCTTATTTTTTACTGATGAAAGCACTTTGAACTGCAACCCCCTGTATGAAAGGTGCTATACAAATAAAGTTATTATAAGTGCTATATAAATGCAGTCCATTCCATTTAGTGGTAGTAGTAGTAGTTCTAGTAGTAGTAGTAATAGTAGTAGTAGTAGTAGTAGTAGTAGTAGTAGTAGTAGTAGTAGTAGTAGTAGTAGTAGTAGTAGTAGTAGTAGTAGTAGTAGTAGTAGTAGTAGTAGTAGTAGTAGTAGTAGTAGTAGTAGTAGTAGTAGTAGTAGTAGTAGTAGTAGTAGTAGTAGTAGTAGTAGTAGTAGTAGTAGTAGTAGTAGTAGTAGTAGTAGTAGTAGTAGTAGTAGTAGTAGTAGTAGTAGTAGTAGTAGTAGTAGTAGTAGTAGTAGTAGTAGTAGTAGTAGTAGTAGTAGTAGTAGTAGTAGTAGTAGTAGTAGTAGCATACTACTACTACTACTACTACTACTACTACTACTACTACTACTACTAATACTGCTATACATAATATACATTATCCCAAAACCCAGGAGAATACTGCAACTGTCAAAGCTGACATGCTTCCTCCTCCTGCATAACTCACCAACCGCTTGGCATTTTCACTCTGCAATCTCAGGTATTTCTCACCAGCACTCCATGTAGGGTGGAGTCACAGATTCACAGCAATCGACAGGAAAAGCAAAATGATTGAAATAGCAGTAATATTGACGTGCTGAGTAGGGCTGTCTTGTCCCTGAGAATACCATTCTACTATGAACAGGCTGAAATGAGGCCAATTCAAATTACATTCCAATATTAATGATAACATTTACATACATGTTAGGGGCGGCTACGTGGCGCAGTGGGCAAGGCGCTCGCAACGAATGCTGGAGACTAGGCTCGAACAGAGCCCCGCTCTCCACATTGCTTTCAGTTTAGCTGGTCGTCCACAGTAATACACATTGGCCGTATTACGGGGAGGGAAACTGAAGGGTGGGGATCGGGCGTTGTGGACAGCGACTCCTACAGGTCGGTTGGTGCGCCTGCGCAGTAGAATCAAGAAGCGACGGGGGCGGGGCCCCTCCAAAGCCCAGACCCCCGACGCTGAAAGATCGAGCCGCGCAGGTGAAAAGATGCGACGGCTGTTACCTCGAGTATCGGAGGGGACTCGTGCTATGTATGACTTAGTCCACATTGCAGCCGGCTTGTGGGAGGCAAGAAACAACGTTCGAAGACAGGGGAGGGTTGAATTGGACGATATGAAAATTGGGATGGGAGAAAAATAGAAAAATGGGAGAAAGTGGATAAAAAATAAAACATTTACATACATTTACATACACCACATCAAATCGGTTGTAAAAACAATTAACAATTACACATTTTACATAATATATAAGAAAAATCTTTCAAAAATTAAATTAAATTCAAATATTGAAATTCATTCTGACAACCCTAAGTTCGAGCTGAAACATACCAGTATTCATGTGCAGCTTGTATGACACAACACCAAGCTCAGCAAGGTGGTCATCAAATCCTTCAATATTGTTCATGTAAACAAAGAAAGCATGGAACCAACTGTGCCAAAAGAATATAGAACATTCACGCAAATCATTGTCCTCTTTACCAGCAGGGCAAAGAAAAAGAAGAAGAATATGTCAAAATTATAGCTTCTGCAAGGTGCGTTATATTTAAGAGGTTTGTGGTCAAAGTAGATTCCTGTATGGTATTACCCTCCTCAGTATGTGAGATATGCAGTGAGATCAAAACAAAAATGGCAAACACCAAATATGACTTAAAGATTCCTAATCAGCACGGTCTACACGGTCCTCGTTTAAAATTATCGTAAAATAAACATTTAGCGTAATTCGCCGGTGTAACTTGCATAAATGCCGTCGATAATACAAAAAAATTCATAAGACTACAGTTCACCTTCCAGTTCCTGACAGCTAAAGACAACCAGGACTATGGTCAAGTCTGTACAGTCTTCTTTCAAATCTTACCATATACAGTATGTTTATTCTTACCGTATATATCTATCCACATCTGTCTGTACATACTGTAACTGCACATAATGCTATAATAATAGAATATCTACAGTATATCTGTACATATCCCTTACCTACTCTTACTAGTTACGCTGCTGGGCAGTATGACTACTACCATACTGTATTTATACCTGTATCACTGTACATATTAATACTATAATTCTGTACATACATCTGATTAGCAATACACACAGTAGTACTCGTTTATATATTTTATACCCAATTTAATCACATGTACATTGTATATTACTATTGCACTTTACTATTACATTTGCATTGGTTGGATGGCAAACTTCTTTTTGTTGTACTGTGCTGTATAATGACAATACATTTGAATCTAATCAAATCTAATATTTTCCTTCTGGACCTCCAAGAGCTATAGGGACAGCCCTGGTTACACGAGGAAACAGGTTGAAGTTGTGAACAAGAAAATACAAAAGTATAGCTTTAGGCAATCTCAAGCAATAATTTTCCAAATTGCTAGTCTCCCCCCCCCCCCAACTCCCTGTCTCACTGTAGAAGTTAAAATCCCTCACTCAGACAGATAGAGCTCTCTTATTACTACTCTCTACATGCTCTTATTACTACTCTCTCCATGCAGGCAACCGGTAGGCCTGCTATTCTCAACGATATAGCAACAGTATAGCACTAACTGTACCTGATTGCACTGATTGTACCTCACAACTGCGGTACACTCTGTGACTGTATCACAAAAGAGGTGGGTTTTCAGCGATGTGTGAAAGTGAAGCCGTGGATTTGAGACGGAGCTGTTTTGTGAGCGTGAGTTATCTGTGAAACATAATTTGAGATGGAAATGTACAATATAATAATAATAATAATAATAATAATAATAATAATAATAATAATAATAATAATAATAATAATAATAATAATAATAATAATAATAATAATAATAATAATAATAATAATAATAATAATAATAATAATAATAATAATAATAATAATAATAATAATAATAATAATAATAATAATAATAATAATAATAATAATAATAATAATAATAATAGATTGAATTTGTAATGCACTTTTTGTTCGCTGGGATCCCAAAGTGCTACACTACAGGGTTAAAACAAAATAAAAACAAAAATAAAATAGTTATTAGTATTAAGATAATAGGTAAAACACTGGTTCAACGACGGAGAAGCGGCGAACAAACAAACGCCAGCGTCCTCTCCACAGCCACGTTGCTCTCTGGTTCAATATACCTGTAAGAGAATCACTTAATTATACATCATTCTGGATGCATCATTTCCAATCTTCGGTTTTTAATATTGGGGAAAACGCTTAAAGATACAGTACCCTGAGGTCTAAGACTAAGGGTTCGATTCCCGCTGTCTGCGGTACCTCCGGCTTGGTCAGTTGTCCCTATATGAACACAATATTGGCAGTGTTCGCGGGTGGGAAGCCGGGAAGGGTATGAGTCCTGGTCGTTGCAACAGTGACTCCTGCTGGTCGGTCTGGGTTCCTGTTCAGCAGGGAGGGGATCTGGGGGAGATGGCGTGAACCTCCACACGCGCTACGCTCTCTGAAAAGTCATTGCTGTCAGGTGAAAAGAAGTGGCTGGCGACTCCATGTGTATTGGAGGAGGCGTGTGGTAGTCAGCACCCTCCCCAGACTGACAGTAGGGCAGCGCAACAACCAGAAGGGAACTGGCATAACGACTAAATTGGATATGGGAAATCTTGTTTTTCAATCTCATTGCATGGGTATGTTGATGTCAAGGCTGTTGTTGTTGTGAAAATGATGACTAATATCCTTTGATGTCTATCCCCCCGGGATATCAACAAAATCAAGTCTTTTCAGATATCCAATCTGCTTCCTCTGAAATATTGCATAATACACACAGGTTACTCTGATTGGCTCATCAGTCAAATCTAGCCGCTCTGATATTGGCCCATCAGTCAAACATCTATAGAGGTCTAGTGAACAGAAGGCCACGCCCCCTCAGTCTAGAGGGGTGACTGAAAACAGTTATATCAAAACAAATTGTACTTCTGAAGCTGAAAAAACTATACTTATGACGTTAACATTCCACAATAAGCTATTCATGACGGAATTAAAACATCATCTTACTGGAATCTTTAAAAACAGATGTATTTGAAATAATAAAAGATGTGTTGTCGCTAACAAAACACATACAAATGTGATAGAAATGGTAAAACCAGGCTTGACATTTACATTTAGTCCTTTTCTGACGCTTTTATCCAAAGCGACTTACAAGTTCAGTTACAACAGATCAGCAGGAAGGGTACAAGTCTGGCAGCTAAGTAACAATGTTCGTCAAACAGTGTTGAACTTGAGTGCTACAGTCTTGAGGGCACAGTAGTAAAGACATATTAGTATAGTAGGTAGTAGTATAGACAAGGAAGATTATTTAGTGGCAAAGTGCATGATAGTAAAAGACAGTACGAAGGTTTTTAGTTTTTTTTAAGGACCATATTATCCATATTCTATAAACATTACAGAATGTACCGTTGTGATTGACAGCTCCGAGAGCAGAACCAAGTATAACGGAGGTCAATGATTGGCTGAAAGTTACACCTCAGACGTGTGTGAATTTCTACGCAAATACGAAAAAGAGAACAAATACATTTTCACAAGCTTCCCACTCTGACCAACGGGACTCTGTAGGTACAGTAGAGGTGATTTGATATGAACGTGCACATTTGAATTGGCTTGTATTCAGTAATACAGTAATTTTTGATCAAATAAACACTTAATAAACACTTTCAAAAGTACCTATACATAGAAACTATCAATTTAACTATTCCTTGATCATTTCAATTCATTCCCAGTTTGGACATTTTCTCCAGGTTCCAGGAAATGTAATGTTTAATTTGAAAAGAATACTCAAGCACACTGGTATTCTTGCTAAGACCTTCTTCAGGATAATTACAGCAAGTATTGCAACAAGTATTGATGGAATTACCCTGAAGAAGGTCTGTTGACCGAAATGTTGGTAGTATTCCGACATGAAGTGAATACCAGTGTGCTCCAGTATTCCTTCCAAATGTACACACAGTTTCAACATGACTGGCAAAGGATGATGAATGTAGGCTGAGTCCTACTGAAGTATACACTGTATACACTTGTGTACACAAGTGTCGACGATAGGGGCGATCTCGAGGCTAACGGCGAGAAGTCAAAATTAGAACGCTGTGGTCCTTTAACCCTTTCACTGCCGCACTACAGAAGGCTAACCCTTTACAACGGTTACCGTCGGTAGTGTGATAGTAAAGGGTTAACCTTCTGTAGTGTGGCAGTAAAAGGGTTAACATCCTGTTGTGTGGCAGCGGAAGGGTTAACCTTCTGTGTATTGTCGCAGTGAAAGGGTTAACCGTTTGGTAGTGTGGCAGTGAAAGGGTTAAAATCGCGTCCCTGTTAACGCACGTAGCACACCCACATGTGTTCAGTTACTGTAGCTTCACAACACATCACGTGTTGTGTCTTACCATGTTGTTTTTTTTACGAGTGGCACAGAGGGAACAAACCGCATTTTTAAACGAAAACCACAGCCGAATTCGTGGTATTCACCATAGAAGCTCGGAACCAGACAGGCCGGTGCATATAAAAGGATGATGATAATCCTCACCCGGAATTCCAAGGTCCTTTTATTATGGAGAGGCGGGAGGGAGAGAGAGAGAGAGAGAGAGAGAGAGAGAGAGAGAGAGAGAGAGAGAGAGAGAGAGAGAGAGAGAGAGAGAGAGAGAGAGAACACACCGGACAGTGGGGTTGAGAGGTCAACGGGCCCAGTTTGCTGAGGCCCCAGCTGTCGGCCCCTGCTCTGTTTACGCACCATCTTCGGAGTGAAAGGCGGGCACCTCAAGAGCTATCCTGTTCTCGTAACACGACAGCACTTCATAATGGGAGCGCGGAGACAGAGGGGGCTCACGGTCTGAACCCAGCCGGGCTTCAGCCCCCCCCCCACACCCCAACACCCCTTTCATTCATCATCCGCTAGGCCAACAAGACCCCCAGACAAAGCCTAATAAGAGCTAGAGGAAGCTCCAACTCAGGACAAGCTTTCAATTAAGAGTCTCTATCCTTTCAATTTTGGATGACCCCCCCCCAACATTCAACGTACAGGGGGGATGTTTTCAATAGATGGTGACCAGAAAGTGTAAGAAAACAAAAAAACATGTATATATTTTTTATTTAAACTCTGTATTTTTTGCATTGCATCATTTATAAAGCTGTGTGCACTTTCAATACCTCTGGGCTGAATCACAGCATCATCAACATGCGATAACGACCGCTAAACACAACGCGGCAGGGTACAATTACAGAGCGGCATCCATGTTTGTCGTATGTTTGTTTATCAGGAGCATTTTAACCCCTGCGCCTCCTCCTCTATCAAAGCAACCACGTGTTAAAACGCAACGTCTTTCTTCTCCGAAGCGAAAAGAAGACGTGTTTTCAACCGACGACGCTCCCCACACCCCGGAGGCTCTCCCGGGCTAAGATAAGTAAGTGCTTCGTACCGTAACCAGCATTTCTGACTCGTTTCATTCACAAAATCTATGATTACATACATTTTAATGATACCGTGCTGCTCTGTAGGAGAGAAGGGTGGCTGGTTTTTGTTCCACGCTTCACCTGGGATATCAAACGGCAATATGCTAAATGAGACGCTTTTCCCAACCATCTGAAACGCTGATACTGTATTTAGAGCGCATTTTGCCTAAACTTGTAAAAATTACAGCCCTGGCTATGTGTTTAAGAGAGGCTGAATACAGTCGGAAAGCAATATATGAATACCCTTATGACCACATTAAACGGCACTTTAATATTGACTGACTTCAAAGGGGACAGAGGCTGAGACCCTCTAGCGAAGTGCTGACAGCGAAAACAATAATTTAACGCATCATTATAAATATTAGGTAAAATTCAGATCCACCTTTAAGTGTGATTTTATCATGTTTATCTGGTGTAATGAGAGGATGATGAATGTGTTTCAGGAGAGAGATAGGTTTGCATGTTGTGGCCGAAGATTGATTACAAAAATTAAAAAAAAATTTAAAGACTCATTTTTCATAATTACAATTTAATGAACTAGGACTGAATAGTGGTGAGATTGTAAGATAATGTTCAGATTCATTTGTTTCTACCAGATACACAAGTTGCATTTAAACATTTAATGAATTGTTTTCATACAACTGAGCGATGGGTAATGAGCCGGAATATGATGAGAATATCACTGACATCCCAACAAGAATTCATAGATATTTTTATCCTTTATAAAACACTAGATCTAGTAATAATTTAAAGTAGATTACATTAGATTTAAATGTATTGTCATTATACAGCACAAGTACAGTACAACGAAAAGCACTAGAGACTCATATCACTGGACTCTCATCACTGACTATCTTGTGTTTGTACTTCTTTTATATTATATTGTATTTGTATCTATACTTTAAGTGTATATAGATACTGGGCTGTATACGCGTATAGGACTGTGAAGCTATGTATCCCCCAATTTCCCCAAGGGGATTAATAAAGGATCATCTTATCTTAAAATAAGTTTGGCATCCAACCAGAGTGCAAATGTAATAGTAAAGTGCAATAGTAATATAGAATGTACAGGTGATTAAAAAGCGGTATAAAATATAGTGCATGTATATAACTAGTTAGAGTATGTACAAATATAGATATAGTATCTACAGACATGTGAAAAGGATTATATGCAGGTATGTACAGACAGACATTTTTGGATGATTCTAGTCATTTCTGGGCCATTTTGAATAAACGGATAATTCCATAATTAGTTGTTTTTCTCCTATTAGCACCTGTATGTCAACTTTTTATACAAGCTTTGTCGTAATATACATTTTTATTTATATTTGAGAAGAAGTAATTACGAGTTAAACAATGTAACAATGTAACTCATCTTAATCACATTAACCAGTCGAGATAAAGTTGTTTTAGTTCATTGATATTGAGGTAACGGCGATCAAACACTTCAGTAGCAAGAGGGCTTCGGAGAGGAAACAATGATGGCAAATCTTTTTGGAGATAACCTCTCTTTGTACCGGGGCTGTGTAAACTAGGGAAATTCCTATTGTTGGCAGATGTACCAGCAGGCCTAAGTCCTTAGGCATCTAACGTGCAAGTCTTGGCTATATGCAAGACACTGCCTGAGGAGATCAGACTAAATATACAGACTGATAAAAAAAATAAAAACACTCAAGATACAAAAAGAATTGTTGTCATCCGATGGGTATTTAATGTGCAAAAAAACACTGGGAAAAAATTCTGTCACTCTTGATTCTGTACCTCAGGTGTTTAGTTTGAAGCAACGACGGAGATCCTGTGACAAAATATGAACATCAAAGTCAGCTTCTTCCACATTTTAGACCTGCTTTGTGTACACGGCAGACAGACCGGGCACGTCCCGACAGGCCCACGTCGAACATTTAATAAATCTTCCATAGAAGGAAGAAACCCCTTAACAGATTGATTAACCACTGACAGTTTTATGGCAAAATTACTATTGTTGCACTTTGAACACTCATCATTAGTAAAATCAATGGTACGGTGGGATCATTTATTCCTTTACCACACTCCTAGTGTCTGTGTTCAACCCTTTCATTTGGACCCAGTCTATCACCAGTGCCCCAGTGTGGTGGAACTCCGAGACACTCCTAATTGCCCTGGTTATGACAGCAACTGTCATATGACACCTAATAGCACTGCAGTAAGTAGTTTGTACCTCAGCAATGTTTCAAAGGGAAAATTAAAGGGCCAGTTCACCCAAAACAAAACAATGTCAAAAGGGTTTATATTGTACGGGTGAGAGTTCAGCTACGTTTTTTCACCCTTCACTTGGCACATTGTAAAGTCTTACAGGTGCCGTGTGTGAAATGTCTCATCGTTTTGGAATGAGTAGCCTGCCGTGTAGATTCCACCGCGGATGATTACGTGGAATAAGCATATCATTTACTGGGACATACCATTATTGGGGCCCATTTGTGTCCTGTCCTTGTGATTCTCCGTTTGAAAAGTCCCATATTTTTTGAATAGTTTTACATAATATCCAGGAGTCAAATGAGCCGCCCATTGTAGTTCTTGAAACTTGAACACATTATGACACATAGCAAGGAATGTGAGCTTTTGGCTGACATCCCCTGTCGAAGCCGGGGGAACAGATAGGCTGTTCAGATAAACCTCTTGAGTGATATCATCAATTTAAATAAAAAACACGTCATCCAGACCCACTAACGTTATGTGTTGTTGGCGCAGACGGTTGTGGAATGTGAACGTTTTTTTGTTAACGTTACACTTACAGCAGTTAGGGGTTAAGTGTCTCGCTCAAGGACACTTCGACATGCTGGTAGGAGCGGGAATCGAACCAGGAACCTTCTGATTACCAGACGACCGCTCTACCTCTATACCGGATAAAACTAATTTCCCTATTTGGATCACATTGTGCCCTTTCACCTATTGGTTTGCCCTGTGTGTATAGTTGCACATCTAAAACAGACAGGAAGTGGAACGGATGCAGAACGCACGCCGAACGGCCCCCACTTCACGTCGGCACCCATGTTAATGGCCGCTGTCCACGGCTACAACACGGTCTCATCAGAAAATGTAATATATTTAAAATGATTTATTAATGGCAAAAGTCCAAAAGTTCGAAGTTGGTTAAGGTTAGAGTTTGTCTTAGAGCATGGCGATAGAACGCCAGGTAGTTTGCAGGCTGTTCGACGCGGAAATGGGCAAAGACACAGCTCGTCACGCGATTGGGCAAACATGTCAGTGGCCAATCAGAGAGCGTCAGTCAGTGACCAATCAGAGAGCGTCTCCGAGAAATGCAGCTACGGAAAAAAAAGAACGCGGTGGGGGGCAACTAGGGCTGTCCCCGACTAAGGATTTGGATGGTCGACTATGATTGGCCGAAATTAGCCGATAGTCATTAGTCGACTATGAATCTATTAAAAAAAATGTATCATTCCATTTGGGCTGTGGGGGTGCTTAATGTCTGACAGAAGGCTTCTTGTCCTCTGCAAAAGCATGCAATTGGTCCACTGATGGATACATCTTGATATTTGTCTGACTCTAGTCTAGTGTGTTCATTAGATGGGTGAAATCCTCTTTCAGTGCCTCTGTGCCTGTTTTCTTAGGCAGTTAGCCTCTGGTATGCGTGCCATTAGCGTTAGCCACGCTTCTAGGCCTCTTTTCTTTTGGAAAGAATGATAAAAAAAAGTAAAAAAAAAAAAAAAAAAAAAAAAATAATAATAATAATAATAATAATAATAATAATAATAATAATAATAATAATAATAATAATAATAATGAAAATAAATTATAATTTTTTTTTCTTTTTTTCCGACTAAGAGGTTGGCAGTCGACTACGGCTCCTTTAGATCGATTAGTCGACTATTCGACTAATAGGGGTCAGCCCTAGAGGCGACTAACGTACATGATGTACCTTCTTCCTGGTGCTGAGCTCCACATGTGGCTAGTGGAGGGGTAGGGATACAAATCTGCGTCGAGGCTATTTTCTCTGTGTGACAGATGTGGACGCCATAGAAACTGGGAGATTCACTCGCAGTAACTCCAGTATACATTCAAAAACCCAAGAGGCAACATATTCCTCTTGTGTCTGGCCACTCTGCTCACTCGCTTCCTATCTGTTTCAGGGGTCAGAGTTCAATATTTCTGGGTGTAACATGACCATTTCTTACCTCTTCGTATTGGAGATTATGCCACAGCTCTGATTTAAATGTGTTGTGACCCCAGTATCTACAGTAGTCTCCAGGTCCTAACGTACACCTTGATGTCACTACTGTAGTTCAATTGTAAACGCTTCAAGTACAGAACTCACCCCAGTCCTTAACCAGCTGTACGTATTCTGATTACGACAGGACGGCTGTTTCAATTACAAATCACCATGTGGCACCATTCATGTTTCTACACTAAAACAGTGTAGAGACTAGTGTACAGTATATGAATGTAAATATATTACCATCATTGTATCTTTTTCACTTTGATTACATTTACATCACATTTCTCTAACTGCAATTGTTTGATTAATTAACTTTTAAAATAAAATACATTATTAACACATAATAATAATAATAATAATAATAATAATAATAATAATAATAATAATAATAATAATAATAATAATAATAATAATAATAATAATAATAATAATAATAATAATAATAATAATAATAATAATAATAATAATAATAATAATAATAATAATAATAATAATAATAATAATAATAATAATAATAATAATAATAAATAAATAAATACTGGACAAATGGCACAGAATACCAATGTGTCTTCTCAACACCTAAATAAGATTTCAGGCTTGAGCTGGCCAAACCCATTTCCTATAATAATGGACCTTAAATCTGACCTGCAGTAATTAACGTACCTTTCAGGGAGAAGCAGTTCAGGAGTCTTTAATGTGAATCAAGCCGACTGTAGCTGGCAAGAAGAAAATGCAAAAAAATAAATGTTTTAAGTGGAAAAACAGCCCAAACAATAGTGTCTTGTTTGAATGAAATGATTAGCCTGGATCGGCTAAAGCAGCTTAGAGCGAGGAACATTCATCGCCAACAGTGTAATAACACGCTGACTGGAGAGAGGCTTAAAAAAATGCCAAAACACTGACAACACAGCAAACAATTGTCAAATGATCTAGTTTTTGTGATATACCATGGTTCCACGACAAATTTTAGTTAACCCTTTCAGGTGTAAGCTTTTAGGAATGCCTTTGAAAGCTCTACTCGCTTTCAGTGTGGCTACTGGCTAGCATCTATTGTCCCGTCGTTAAAATGTTCACTTGTCAAGATTGTGCGCGGATTAACATAGTCAATGAATGTGATACTGTTGCCGATATTTGTTTTCATGTTTAACAGAATGGACGCCAGACCCGACATAAGTCGGGTTAACTCGCCAGAAAAGACGGGTTTTGGTCGTTATTTCTTTTATTCACTATTTCCATTCATAATTCATCCATCCAGCCTGATGTTATCATTGGGAATGGGTCTGAGATTGCAAACGTCCAATACCGCCGCCTAACGCCTTGCGGCCGTTATTGCACTCCATTTGAAACGATGTGGCTTGGTGTCTGGGCCGAGCTGCGGCGTGCGGGCGGGGTCTAACTACTCGGGCAAGGCAAGCGCTTATAACGGATGCATCAACGAGGGTCGGGCCCCCCCCGTTCATGTTCAATGCTGGATTACGTTGGAAACACGATTGCGATCAGTACTTGGAATGGCAATCGGATAATTAGAATATTCTTTTTGCAGTACATCATAGACAAGGTAAGGGCTATATGTTATCAATCTTGCGTTGATCCGATAATTCCTTCCCAGCGATCGGAGTGTGTGTCTGTAATGTACTGTGTAACGTATTCCGTTGGTGACGATCGAAGCATAGAAACCCCCCCCCCCCCACCCTTTCATGCATGATGAAACATAATACCGATAATCTAGCGTTGATTTCAGATTGATTATTGATCCAGGCGAGGAATGGCACGATTTATAGTGAAATACAGTAAAACGCTGTTTGGCGTCCTGGGATTACACAGAATTACTCTAAAACTATACTCATATTCACCACGGTATAAAACGGAAATGTATGGATGAAAATATTATCTGTTTCTTGCATCTTGACCGGAAGAAACTCAATGACAATCGACTATATTATTAGATCCATAGCTATAATATTTAATATATTTTTAGCACTGCAAACACCGGCATGTATCCCCATTCATTACAGCGCTGGCACACAAGGCCATACGCCCACAGCGACCTCTGGTGCTGAACCTGTTAACAGTCACCTTACTGCCTTTCTGAGAATTGGAGACAAAAAAAGGTTGCAGCTGGCCAAATAGTGAATAGTCAATAGTGAAGAGATCAATAACCATGGGTCTACTCAAACATTGCCACATTGGTATCTGTACAGAAAAAAATATATTTGATGAGGAAACTTTCTCCAAGACTAGTTGAGCAAATTCACTGGCCACGAGATGATTAGTGACAAGTTACAAATCATAGACATGGTAGGCTACATTACAGACCTTAGGACAACCATACTCTGCAAGCCTAAAGCTACAATATGTATGATTTTTTATTAGAATCTTTCTCCAATAGACATGTTACTTTCCTACATATTAATATTATAATCGGGTGGATTTGAACCTGGGACCATAGGATCCACAGGCGGCCGCAGTAACCAGCTGAGCTAAAGGCTCAGACCCGTTACCAGACTGGTTGACTGCAACCGACTCGTCAGTAGTTTACAATATTACAACTCTGTACATATATCTGATTAGCACTACACTCAGTAGTACTAATTTATATATTTTATACCCAGTTTAATCTCCTGTACATTGTATATTACTATTGCACTTTACTGTTACATTTGCATTAAAAAAAAATTTTAATCAAATATATATATATATATATATATTTTTTTTTTTACATGAAACAAAACATATCACAATACAATAATAATAATACATAAAAAGACTTCCCAGGACAATAACTTAACACCACATGACAAGAGAATAACTGAGACAGACTATACAGTGATCATCCTTGATTGATTGATTGATTGAAAACTTTATTAACAGATTGCAGAATGGGTACAGTACAGTACAGCTCAATACATACAATTGTTAAGGGGGCAGACCAGAGAAAGACTTTCATCTTGTTTACATCAGGGTCCCCCATTTTCAATTCATCATAACATATATGACATACACGACATACAGATAGACAGTACTGCTACATCTATACATTTATGACATATCAGATTTGCAAATACAGTACTGTTTGTGATACCAAGAGTCCAGAAAAGAGAGTATATACATTTGATGTAGAAACTGTACATTGGAGGGTAGGTGGGGGGGGGGGACTGTACATTGGAGGAGGTTGGGTGGGTGGGGTGGGACACTGTACAACTGTACAAGCAAAACTGTACATTGGAATATTGACAAAACCATACTTGGTCATTTACTGTACATTTGGTTGGGTTAGGACATTTACAGGGGCCAGTTCTGTATCGTTAGTGGCTTAGCTTGGCATCACTACTGCACTATCTCGCGTACGTGCACGCGTACTGAATAAACCACAAATGTACCTCTAATACCAGTATTAGTCTGACCACACCCCTCATCAGCTTACCTTCATAAGCAGGTGTGTGGTCACCTGCTCTCCTCCTTCTCGCTTTCACCACAAGGAAGAGGTGCCTCGGTAGATCCCCACACTTGACACCATGATGGAAGAAATTGGATTAGGAACAGCTTTGGGAAACAAGGATACGTTGACATCATATCTTTATTTTCTCTCTCACTATTTTCGAGAAAATACGGCGATATTGTCTTCGTACTGGAGTGTCTGGAAGATGATGATCATTCTAAAAACCCTCCACCGGTTTTCGTATTGGGAGCACGCCGCTGCATGCTTCTCAACTGCAGTTCCTTGCTGTGTTTGTTGGGGTGAAACCTGTCAGGCCACAGCTGAACTGTCGGACATGCCGCTGTTGTGAGAAGCGGTGCGTTCCAGGTTGGGTGAGTAGTGTTTGCTGGCGGGCTCCACTTGTCTGTTAGTGCTATGGGGGCTACTTGACAAAGTTTATGGAAACCGGCCCCAGGCTAGGGTCCTTTGTTTAGCCACCTAGGCGACAGAAGACCTTGGTCTGAAGACCATTATAGTTTTAACTAGTGGGCCGCGACCATTGACACTGGTGATCCCTGTGTGTTCTGGACGAGTGGATTCTCTCTGTCACCGTGTTAAGGCCCCATCTTTCATATCCAAATGAGAGTATTCCTTCACGAGGGGATATGTGCATGTAATGTGCGATAGCGGCAGATTCATGTTCAATGTCAGCTACACAGGCCAGTTGGTACTGTGCTGATCCGTCGGATGTGATAATGTCACCGTTGTGAAGCGGTGTGGACATCTTGTTTCTCTTTTCTCTTAAAAAGTGAGGAGGGGTTCAGAACGGCGGCCTGTCTGGGTGAGTGTTATGTCATTGTTTACATGTTCATAGCTTACGGTTAGCCGGTCAGCTGTTAACTGCTGCGTTAGCCTGCTGGATCGCTGCATGGCCTGGCCTGGCGCGGGGTAGCTTAGCTTCTCGCGCGCCGCCGGGAGCTCGCTTCTGATCGCGTGCGTCGTTAGATTGGCGTCTCGCGAGCAGAAGCAATAGCACCCGAACGGTTGGAGCAGCCGTTAGCTTGATGCTATTCTGTTGAACGTGCTTTGATTTTAACATGTTTTACACTCTTGACCACGACGTCATCCTTGACAGGGGATGTTCGTCGACCCTGCCCTGAACCTGGACGGGGATTGCGTCAACAAAGAGGACTGTAGCGACTGGTTGGAGCGGCGACGCTGCCCGGGTCGAACAACACAGGACGGCTGTGTTCTACGGTGTCTTGTGACTGCACTTCGCTGATCTGCGTTCCGGGTAGGTACGGGGTTGGCCAGACCTCATAACACGTCTTCTGGTTTTACTTTGCTAAATGTATTGTGAATAACAGTGTTTTTCCCAAAACGTGTGTTGGTACAATGCATTTAGGATACGTTGCGGGTTATGTGTGAGCTGTTTTTGTCACTGGCAGTTAGCTTCTCCGTGCAAACGGGATGTAATGATCTGGTTGTTGTGTGAGTAACACGACCGTGTACTCACAACTAAGGTAACTAACCTATGAAGCTATGCTTGGTGACAAGTGAGTAAAAGAATATTCTTTCTCAGACTGTAATGACAATGAACAGTGTGTTCACACATTAACAGGTTTTCCTGTTTTAACTGGCCGTATTGAGGGTAAAATAGGAGGATTGTGTTTTTCCCCCCCGGTTCCCTGGGGACTTTATCACCTCCTATCAGACATGTTGTGCATTAATTGTGTCTTTTGTGTGGTAGGGATACGATGTAACTCTTAGCTTGATTGCTGAGGTTGTGCTAAATCTGCTGGAGGAACTTATTTCCTAAAGGGAAATTGGTTTGGTTGCTGTCATGTGTGCTTAGCAAGGCCTGTGGTCGATACTAATCAAGAATGATGTATTCTCTCATTGTGAAAAAAACGGCGTTCCTCTGTTGAGTGTTTTTGCCATTTTTTGTAGGTGATGATGGGTTGTGTGTGTCATGTGACCTACAACTGGGTTGTACTGGCCACAGAAGCACATGAGTATGTTGGACCGGGGTTCTTAGAGCCCTCTCTATTCTGTGTTTTTCCTTAGTAAAAATCAGATGGCAGGTTAGCTCATGCGCTGTGTGGAGCTGTGAAACGCTTCATAGAGCTGACTATGACTGTGTCATATTCTCTTTTTGTCGTTACGTCGTATCATGGGTGTGGGGTCGTAAAGGGGTGAACTGGTAACCTTTCCTCTCCCCATTGTTCTGTCGGTCAGGGGTACACCCCCTGTCCTTCAAGGTTCCCGTCACGTGGCGGTTCGGCACGTTACGGGGGGGGGGGGGGGGGGGGAGGGAGTTCCTGGTCCCACGGCCTGGTATATTGGGCGTGTGCACCGCAGGAATTCCCCCGCCATAGAGTACGTCACCGTGCGCGTCTCTGTTGGTAGGACTTCCGTGTGCTGTTCAGGTCCATGTGATGGATCTGTTTTCAGGGGGGGTGGTCAGGGCTCCTCCTCACCAAGCGCCTATTCAGGCCTTCTGTGAGTTCGGACTCCTTCTTCCATGTGAGGAAGCCTCCATCAGAGTACAGAGCCTTCCTCCTCAGATTGTCAAAGTGAGTGGACCCTCTAGAAGGGTCCTTTTCTATTGTATGTATATTCGATTCAATTCGTTTATTGAGTGTGTATGGGTTCAGTGCCTCTTCCCCGGAGGCCCTAAAACCAGTTTTTTACATGGCTCAAGGTGCAATATATTCTTTTCAATCTGTACAGCTCGCGTGGGAAGTCTCTCTGGGGATCCCCGTCTCTTCCTATGGGAGGGTGGAGGGATGTAAAAATGTGAACATTTTTTACCCCGGCTGTGTAGACTGGGATACATACTGTTGATGCTTCCTTCTTTCTATTCCAGAAGTGTTGGAGTTAGGGAGTGTCACACCCCTCTTGTCGTTCCCCTGGGCGCCTTGGGGATTCAATGACAGGTCTAAATAGCCTGTTCATTGATGGGGGTGTGTCCCGACGCACGTATAGTGCTAGCTCGCTGTAAACAGGCGATTGACTGGCACGCCTTGGTTGCTTGTGGTTGAAACAGCGTTTTTATAAAGCAACTGAGATGGGGGTTTTTCCTCTTCCGACGACCACATCCCATGACCTGGGTGGGTTGTCGACGGATTCTCGTTCATGTCTGGGGGATGATGACGGGATGGATCTGAACATATGTAGTGGGGTCTCACGCCCTTGGGGTGGGCCACCAGGCGCGGTTCGTCCGAACGTCTGGGTGGCGCCTTCTTTTCATGTTAAGATCAACACGCATATCTGCCCTTCTCCTGGAGTAGGCATGTCGGCGTGGTTAGGGCACGGGACTGGTTCTGGTCACGCTGGTCCAGATCAGTTGAACCCGTTGTCCGCCGGGGATGCAGATCTGCTGTTCTGGTACCCTGAGGGACTTGGGCTTTTTTCAGGGGGAAAAATGCCGGGTCGGTCTGGGTGTCACAGGGTTAAGCGCTATGGAGACCCTGGTTGGGTGTGTTTTTACTCAGCACTGTCGTCATGGCTTACAGCCATGCCATTCTGTACGCGCTCGATCTCGTCGGATCTCGGCCGCTACACAGGTTGGTCCTGGTTAGTACTTGGTTGGGAGACCGCCGGGGAATACCAGGTACGGTGTGCTTAGGGGCTGGTTCTCCATTATTTTTCGCTCCTCTCTCACGCAGGGCGAAGAGGGGCCTGTGGGGGTGGTTTTTTGACCTCCTCTGGTGACCCTGTGCTTCCCGTACCGCCAGGCCCGGTCCGAAGTGATGTTTGCGACCCGTAGGCCTGGGTTAACCCTTTTTGGAAACTGAAACACTTGTACTGCGGTATAGCCGGTGTATGCCCGCAGGTGTGTTTTGGAGTTTTTTCTTGAGGGGTTATAGGAACAACCACCGCATTGGGTAACACCGAGGTGGTTGATTCCCTGGTGTGTTGGAGCAGTGTCAACTCCCGGGTTCACCGTTTGAGGGTGCCCCTGCACGTTCATGACGTCTGCCAATCGTGTCAGCCTTCTCTGCCTCGACCCCTCTGGGTGGGGGTTTTTAAATGGAGGCTTGGTCATGCAACACCGCCAGCTTACGCTCCTTCCGCCGGGGCGGCTGTGTTCAGCTGTCCCCTCTGGCGCCTGTCTCGTCCGCAGTCTCCAGGCTAGGGTTAACAGCCTGTTGCCTGGTTTTTCCCCGGTGCGCTGCCTGCTTCCGTTGGTTAACCTTTTTGTGTGCTTACGGCCATGCTGACTGCCTGTTCTGCAGGGTCAGTGTGCCAGGCGGTGTACTATTGGGGGGACGGGGCCCGCTCGGCTTACGGCCATACCAACCTGAACACGCCCGATCTCGTCCGATCTCGGAAGCTAAGCAGGTTCTGGCCTGGTTAGTACTTGGATGGGATTCCGCCTGGGAATACCAGGTGCAGTAACTGAGGGGCCTTTGTCCGAATACGCTGGCGATGTGGGGGGCGGGGCACTACATGCCCACCTGGTGGGGTCTTGATGCTGGCATCATGGACTTCTCCGGGCCCCCATTCCAGGGAGTCCAGTCCTTTTGGTGGGTCTGGGTCTTCCTTCGCGCTCCGCTGCTACGGCCTTGCCACGGGGTTGGGTTTGCCCTTGGCCCCGTGATTCTGGGGGCAGTAACGAGGTTGTTCCTCCGTTTGTTCCCGGGTGGCATGCGGGTTGTGCGTGTGTGTAGTCGTGGGGTCAAGCCACGGTCTGCTCACCCTGTGCGTTAAGTTGCTTGAGTGCCTCTTCGCACGGTCGGGTCCGTCGCCTTCCCGTGAAGCCTCTAATAGGGGGGATACCCTCCATTAGGGGGGGTCGGGGGGGCTCGGCCCTCCCTGTTCTGATGGTTTTTGGGGGGCTGTCAGCTGGGTGTATTTGTCAGCCAAGTGGCTCCGCTTGGCCTCCCTTGTGCAGTAGTGATGCCAAGCTAAGCCACTAACGATACAGAACGATAGGTTATGACTATAACCAAGTTCTGTTAGTTAGGGGCGATGCTTGGCATCAGACGACCGCTGCAGCCCTTGTCCTCACCTTGTGGTGAAGGCTTGGGAAGGAGGAGAGCAGGTGACCACACACCTGCTTATGAAGGTAAGCTGATGAGGGGTGTGGTCAGACTAATACTGGTATTAGAGGTACATTTGTGGTTTATTCAGTACGCGTGCACGTACGCGAGATAGTGCAGTAGTGATGCCAAGCATCGCCCCTAACTAACAGAACTTGGTTATAGTCATAACCTATCGTTTCGAATTGCAGTCTCCCGTAGGTGTTCTTTGAGAGTGTTTTTGAAAGTGGGTAGTGATTCACATTCCTTTACAGCTTTGGGTAGGGCATTCCACATTGATGTGGCATAATTGCAAAACGTGTTTAGTCCCTTGTTTGAGCCGAATCTGGGTTTAACATGATTTGTGGAGCTCCCTCTGGTGTTGTGATTGTGGTATTCACTGACCTTTGGGAAGTATTTTGACATGTACATGGGTACCTTGGTCGTGTAGTGTATCTTGTAGACCAGGCCCATTGCAAGTTGCTGTACTCTGTCGTCTACTCTAAGCCATCCTATAGTTTGTCAAAGTGGGCACATGGACACTCGCTCGTTCTCTCCCCCCCCCCCCCCCCCCCCTCCGCTCACCCAAGGACCTCAACGTGAGTCACACTCACAATACATTATTCAGTCATCAGAAACAAAAATCAAAACAAAAATTTCCAAACTTATATGCGTTCTTTTAACTTTGCCACTGCAGCCAACCAAATTGCGATATTAGATTCCTTAACCCCTATAACACGTGCCGTGGATATCTCCAAATAGATCACATCAAGGTAGGTGAGAAACCATACCTTCGGGCAGAGTTTGTCTGGGTGAAACCAATGTGAGGCAATACATTTTTTTGCGGCTGTGCAGCTGGTTACACATTCTTGTTACAACTAAGAGATTTGCTGAAAAGCTTTTCGTGCATAGATCACTAGATGTATCAACTTGTAATATGAGTTTCACATTAGCATTTCATGTTAGCAGTGAGCATTTCCTGGATGGATGACCGTGATCAGTAGCGGCTGGTGAATTTTTCTCCAGGGGGGGCTATACCAAAAATTAAGCAAACATGTACCGAGGTATCACAATGTCACACACACACACACACACACAAACACACGCACGTACGCATCGGCGAAACCACACACTGAGTAGCCTACTGTGCGCGTCAGAGCGTCGGCAGTACAACTATCACCATTTATCAATCAATATATGATCACAGTCAATGCAGCCAGGTTTCCAATAGCACCTACACAAACACGCACGCCCCGATCTCAAAATGTTCTCTCTCTCTCTCTCACACACACACACACACAGCATTACGTATGTCACATTACGTATGGAATCCCAAGCACTATACACAAATTAGGCAAAGGATCAGACCTATACAGTATATACCAAGAATAACTTCAGTATGAGTACAGCATATTTTGCATATTGTTAAAAGAGCCAAGGCTGGCTTGCGTAAATTAAACATATGACTTACCATCAGAAGAGTTGAAGGGGGCGAGTGGTCAGAAAAAACGTTTTGTAGAGTTGAGAATGAGTTCTCGCACATTGCTGTGGACATTGCTGAGTCCTGAAGACTCTGGCAGGAGCACTCATTCAAGGGTACTACGACTATGCTTGCACCTCATGGTACCAAAGCACCTCAAAGGCGCTAAAAACTAAATTACAAACATCTCAAAACAAACTGGTCAGACTACTGCTTGACCTTACTCCTAGAACCCACCTCACCCCTGCCCACTTTGACAACCTAGGATGGCTTAGAGTAGACAACAGAGTACAGCAACTTGCAATGGGCCTGGTCTACAAGATACACTACACGACCAAGGTACCCATGTACATGTCAAAATACTTCCCAAAGGTCAGTGAATACCACGATCACAACACCAGAGGGAGCTCCACAAATCATGTTAAACCCAGATTCGGCTCAAACAAGGGACTAAACACGTTTCGCAATTATGCCACATCAATGTGGAACGCCCTACCCAAAGCTGTAAAGGAATGTGAATCACTACCCACCTTCAAAAACACTCTCAAAAAACACCTACGGGAGACTGCAATTCGAAACCCCCTCCAATGTACAGTAAATGACCAAGTATGGTCTTGTCAATATTCCAATGTACAGTTTTGCTTGTATAGTTGTACAGTGTCCCCCACCCACCCCTCCTACCCCTCCCCCCCACCCACCCAACCACCTCCAATGTACAGTCCCCCCCACCCCACCCCCCCCCCCCCCCCCCCCACCTATCCAACCTCCTCCAATGTACAGTTTCTACGTCAAATGTATATACTCTCTTTTCTGGACTCTTTTCGTATCACAAACACTACTGTATTTGCAAATCTGGTATGTCATAAATGTATAGATGTAGCAGTACTGTCTGTATGTCATGTATGTCATATATGTTATGATGAATTGAAAATGGGGGACCCTGATGTAAACAAGACGAAAGTCTTTCTCTGGTCTGCATCCCCTTAACAATTGTATTGAGCTGTACTGTACTGTACCCATTCTGCAATCTGTTAATAAAGTTTTCAATCAATCAATCAATCAATCAATCAATCAATCAATCAATGTATCGGATCACAAGCACCAGTTGACACTCAGTGGAAATGTCTGTCGTTTCATCAGCCTGGATGGAGACAAAGTCTGCACTCCTGATTTCTTCAATGATGCACTCTCTCAAAACTGAGAGCATACAGTCAAGGAGTTCATTCTGTACCGTCTTAGATGTTCCCACACAGTAGCATTCTGCAGATGCTCTTGAGGAACTGCATCTAGTGATGCTACAAAATCCACCAAGCCTCTGAAAACTGAAAATCATGGCCACGCAGGGCTAGCTCAAAGCTAGCTTCTTCTGTCTGTTGATTGTTGCTGAATTGAGATATCAGGCTGATAAGGTCCAAACTCTTTCACTCTGAATTTTTCTTGCAGTGTTTGTCTCTCAACAGGTATTGTTTTGAGGGATTTAACTGAATTATCTGCCTCCATGGTAGCTCTCCGTCACGGTCTGAAAATACTCCTCCTCCTAGTCCAAGCGTCTTTTGTCTGACGAGTGAGTGACGAACACCGATGTGACTCTGCTTGCTTGGAGCGCTAGAAAACTGCGCTCTCAGACATCATATTTGAAGACGCTGATTGGCTAAATTTAGTTGCTCGGACCATTTATATTGGCTGCGTTGCGTAGTGACGCCCACTCAGTGAGGCGTTAATGTCTAGCGCCCAGAAGAGAGAGTGGATGACATGACGCACAAACAGAGGGGGGATAAATAGGACATACAAACAATGATTTATATTTGATATATTAACGTTATTGTGCATTTTAAACACAAACATACTTAAAATGAGTAATTATTATTTATTTTTAAAATGTTTATTATATTTTTAGGGGTCGACATCTAAAATCCAAAACCACTATTTCTTCTTCTCTCTCCACCCGGGGGGGTGGCGCCTAGCGCCCTTTATGGACCAGCCGCCACTGACCTTGATAGGTTGGCAGGATTACTTGCGTCACACACATGCGGCTCAGATTTTGAGGAAGTACAGAGAAGCCCCCCCCCCCCCAGTGGAAGAATGTGTAAAGGGCGGCTCTGGTGATAAGTTCTGCACAAATAACGATCTGTATAGTCAAAGTCGTGCCTCCAAGAGGAGTTAACTGTAGAAAAAACACAAGTTGTTGAGTGGAAGGAACCTTTACACAGTGTGCATCTCTCTTTGTCTCTCCCACGCACCTGCTAAACCATTATTCAAGTGCACAGAAGCATACCTTTTATATTACAAACCCTACAAAGTACCTGTGTGTGTGTGTGTGTGTGTGTGTGTGTGTGTGTGTGTGTGTGTGTGTGTGTGTGTGTGTGTGTGTGTGTGTGTGTGTGTGTGTGTGTGTGTGTGTGTGTGTGTGTGTGTGTGTGTGTGTGTGTGTGTGTGTGTGTGTGTGTGTGTGTGTGTGTGTGTGTGTGTGTGTGTGTGTGTGTATGTGTGTGTGTGTTGTATACATATACATGTTTATGTGCAGTGTTGGAAGAGTGTTGTGAAAATAAAGGAAACACTAACATAAAGTCCCACCAGTTGTTCTGTCCTGGCACGGTGTGGTGAGTGCTTCCTCGCATGGAGTCAATCCAGTAATCTCACATGGGGAAATGCAAAATCATAATTACTACCAACACAAGTCTGGTAGCCTTCTGAGGCATTGGTGTCTTATGGAAGACAATGCTCCTTTGAACAAGACAAGACTGGTCAACCAATGCTTTGAGGATCATGGCAATGATATTAGCTATATGCTAATGATTTTCGATAACTAGCTATGATTCCAATATAAGATAATAGTGGAAAGGTTCGTTTTTTTCTTCTTTTTTTACAGAAAATGTCCTGTGGCTGAAACAACTACTTTCTCTCATAAATCAGATGTTCTGTCATAAACCATTGGTTTTATCTTTGATGAAGTAGTTAGTAATCATAATAATCCCAACTACCTACCTAATACTATAGTCTATCCATATAGCTCTGTATGATAACATGTACAATAGTGCTGTATATACCGTATATATACATTTATATTTACAGCATATATATATATATATACTGTATATCCATATCTGTCTGAATATACCTGCATATAATCCTTCTATATACCTATTTATACACCTGCAGATAACCCATATAACTCTGTATGATAGCATACAATAATGCTGTATACTATATATATATATTTATTTATTCTTACCGTGTATATATATCTATCCATATCCGTCTGTACATACCTGCATATAATCCTGTTTACATATGTGTAGATACTATATCTATATCTGTACATATCCCTTACCTACTCTTACTAGTTAATACTACAACTATGTACATACATCTGATTAGCACTATTACTCAGTAGTACAAATTTATATATTTTATACCCAGCTTAATCACCTGTACATTGTATATTACTATTGTACTTTACTGTTACATTTGCACTCTGGGTTGAATGCCAAACCTCTTTTCGATGTACTGTACTTGTGCTGTATAACGACAATGAATTTGAATGTAATCTAATCTAATGTTGATCTTTTAGAAGAGATTTTAAAATGGCATCTGTGAGTTTTCCTCCCTTGTCATAAAAATGGAAAGTCCCAGATCCCATGCAAAAAAATCATTAGGCTATACGTTAGCAGTGATTAGCGTTGACCATTGGAGATGAAAAAGCACCTACCATCACAGAGCCTCCATGACTGAGAGAAGCTGTTTACACGAGGGTTTGCTTTATTTTGACCAGACCTCATTCCCCCTCTCGTCAAGTCCGTCTACCTGCGATGGTTGAAACGTTGAGTTTCACTCGACACGTCAGCCTGTTCAAAGGGCACTCCGATCTGCCCTCAGCCTCGGGTCAGCCCCTTCCTCGTCGTGTCGTCTCGGCGACGGCCCCCGCAGCCTCCAGAGCAGAGTCAGTAACTCCATCTCACAGGGCATAATATTCTTTCACAAAAGGTGTGTCTGTTTACAAATCCCCGGCGAACGCGACACTTACCGAGTCGGCAGGTACAAAGCCCCAGTCGAGTGATCCGGGTCCCGGCAGATGAAAGCCTCAGACGGAGGCCTGCACCTCTGAACCACGCGCCTGGCTGATGCTCTCATCGGCCTTCCAATTAGACAGGTGGAGGAATAGACTTGCGAAGAGGCCTGGGCCGAGAGATGGAGGGGGGGGGGGGGGGTGTTAAGCCTCGACCAGGGCCTGGGTGAACTTGGTTTCTCGTTTGATACACTTTGATATGTACACTGCGCCTGAGCCCAGACCGCGAGTGCAAGGGGGCTGATGAGCACGGACATGTCGGACTCTTTATGGGATGTGCCGTTTGTTTATTAATCACTAGGTTGTGTGATGTGTCTCTCATCACCCCAACACGTATAATTAAGCTTAAAGGGCACAGGGAAGCTTGATGTGTCTGCAATTCATTTTGTTTTATCTCCGTGTTCCTTTTGAAGTACGGTGTGAGTGTATACTGTACGGTGTGTTGCATGTGTCTACATCTGTGTGTGTGTGTGTGTGTGTATGGTCAGAGAGCTTTTGCAAAGAGCTGATGTTTCCATGTTCCTCAAGATGTCTGCTTACACGCCAGCTTGTTTAGCCTGACACGTCTCGCTTAGCCTCAACGAATTCAGTCATCTTGAAGAGTGACAGTTCAAAGGTTGAAGGTTTTTGTTTTTTTTGATGGCCGGGTATCGTGCTGCTTATATGGCATCTTAGGTTCCCAGCAGCCAGCTGTGGCAGCCTGTTTTCAGCGGCTGCATGTGACAAACGTTAGGGGGGAGGGGAAATAAACACGAAGCCGGCGCATCGTGACTGACGTGCCACTATTGACCCCGTTGAGAAGGTCAAGCGAATTGGAATATACATCAAGAGAAATGTTTGAATTTCTCGAGTTCCTCTCCACTTCATCTCCTCCTAATATTGATTGGTGGCGTCAAACGGGAGATGTTGAGTGGGGCATCAGAGAGGAATGTAAACACACGCCAACGCTGCCTCCTCACTGGCCTTGATCTTCCGTTTCACCTCTCCTCCTCCTCTTCCTAGGACAGGTCCTCGGGAGAAGAGACGGTTTCCCCGCCCGATTCGGTTTCCAATCCGACCCTGCTGTGTGACTCGAGAGATGATCCCCCCCCCCCCCCCCCCTCACCCCACCCCACCCGAGTCCAAACAGAAGTCACAACCATGAGAAACATCACCAAAACATTTCCTTTCCCCTCCTTCGTGTTCCTGTCAGGGCAAACCCTTAAGAGTCGCAGAGTAAATGCTGAGAATGAGCGTCTGATGTGTCTCTTCCTCTTGGTGCTTTTCCATGCTGTTCTCCCACCAGGCTGTCAGGAGCGCGGGAGCAGCGGGAGGTGTGAAGAGATGAGAAGCTCACCTGTTTACTTTGGCAGAGCGGGAGACGGAGCCGGCAGAAAGCCAGTAGGCTGTCACCTCTCCCACTGGATCCTGCAGTAATGTCCCTCTCATGTGAGTGAGTGAGTGAGTGAGTGAGTGAGTGAGTGAGTGAGTGAGTGAGTGAGTGAGTGAGTGAGTGAGTGAGTGAGTGAGTGAGTGAGTGAGTGAGTGAGTGAGTGAGTGAGTGAGTGAGTGAGCACAACCCTTGCAGAACCATTACCTGACATCGCACACTTAAACAATATGACTTGCGTGCATTGGATCGCTGGAATGCTTGACATATCCATTCTGGAGACACGCACGTACAATTGTAATACATCCAGAAACACAATATGTTAGTTAATCCCATTTGGATGTTTAGACAGTTATCAGTTAATGTGTTCACCTCGATTACACCATTATTCAATCTCTCTTGATCATGTAAGAGATTTGAGGAGGGAGGCTTGATCTATAGCAGTGGTTCTCAAACTGTGGTACGCGTACCACTAGTGGTACTTGGTGGTACTGCTGGTGGTACTTGAAAACATTTCCAAAAAAGCTAAAAAAAAAAAAAGTTTTTTTTGACACATGCCTAATAATCTCCCCCAGAAAAATTTACTTTGCATTTGATATATTGAAAATATTTTACTTTTTGTGTTTTTTTAACAATAATTTGTGATGCCATCACACAAACTGGCATTTAAAGGGTAAACATTCAAAAATGTATTGAATATGTGTTTTCTTCTTTTTTACAATAATTTGTGATGCCCATCACAAACACTGGCATTTAAAGGGTAAAAATGTCTGCACCAGAATGCAGGAAATTAAGTTTTTGTAACAAAATAAGTGTGTGTGTGTGTGTGTGAGAGAGAATGACGGACAATTGCTTGCTGTGTGAGAGAGAGAGAGAGAGAGAGAGTGAGAGAGAGAGAGAGAGAGAGAGAGAGAGAGAGAATTAAGTACATTTGCTGAAATACAGTTGTTCTTAATTTTCTCACTTGCTATGTGAGAATGTTAGTTATTATGTTCTCAATGCCCCTTGCATTGGATGAGTTGTGTGGAAGCGTAGTTCTAGTGCTATCTCTTTGTACATTGTGGCTGTGTCTGACAAAAGTTAACAATAAATAATGGTATCAGGAATACATTTGCCTCCTGCATGAACTGTGCATAGCTGAATAGACTGTATTTTAACGCCGGTCATATGGTGGTACTTGGAGAGCCAGCTACGTTCTCAGGTGGTACTTGGTGTAAAAAGTTTGAGAACCACTGATCTATAGGATAGTATACAGTAGGTGATATAGTGTAGAATAACGTGACTTTTGTGGATCTTCTGGTCTTGTCATGATGTAAATTAAGACCCCTTAAGGTCCTGGGTTCGATTCACGCTTTTGGGGACCAGGTTTCCGGGTACCCAGGTGGGGGTATCTCCCGGGCCTTTCTGTGTGGAGTTTGCATGTTCTCCCCGTGCTCGCAAGGGTTTCCCCCTTAAAAAACAATGCAGAACAGATCGCAACCCATGTCTGCTCCCGGCTGCCCTTGGGGGGGAAGGACGACGGGATGGGTCAAGTGCAGAGAGGACATTTCAACGGCAACGCAAAAAATGCATGTGTATGTGTACGCTGCATGACAATGTAACAATGTGCTACAAATAAAGACTTTTCATTAATTTCATTTTTCATAAAAACAACAAAACAGCTGACACGACTCTGATCTTATGTAATGAATAGTAGTCTGTTTCTGTTACATGATTGTATTACAGTGGTATGTACTGCCTACCAGGCCTGCTAGCATCTGTGGTATGAGAATTCCGATTACCTAATCTGCTTCATGGTATTTTCAAGCTGAGACCTTTGTTTTTCCAATATTAACTGCCTGCAACAGAGCAAATCAAACTATCCCCTCTTCCAGTCAGCAAGCTGACTTTCAAAGTCTCCTCCACTCAGCTCTGAATGCACCATGGGAAATACAATTAAGAAGTGACAATCAAATGTCACATCAGCTAATTCAAGCTTACAATCACGAATTCCCTCTCCACCACAGGAGGAACCTTGACACTGACAGTGATTTCCAGTCACTCGTAGAGCATAACATTACATACAGGTAGGATATTATTGAAAGTTGAACAAATTATCAAGACAGTAGTTGTCCTTGCACAGAAATGATGGATTGTCAGTCACTACACAAGCAAGGTAGCTGATAGAAACCTTGATAATTAGTTGTGTAGACACAGGAATGCGTAACATAATTTGCAAGCCTTCATTGTGTACTCTAATGTGTTCGTTCTCTTTAAGAGTAGAGGTGATGACGTTTGATGATGAGGTATACTGAAACAGTAAACCTCGGAACAGGGTAAATCTGCATTTTGCTATGATCCCCCTAGCTCATGGAACGAACTCCAACAGAGATCATCAGCTTGAGATTATCCCCTCTGTTGCAGAGTTTAAAATCTTGATCTCCAACTTTTGTCAATCAAGTTGTACATGTTTTAATTGATTGTTATCCTTGCTTGTGTTCTTTTTGTGATTTTATATGCCTTTTTTTTGCTTAACTCTGTATGTACACTTGACGTGAATAAATGAGGGAAACCTCAGTTGCCTTTCGAGTTTAAATAAAGGTTACACCGCCTGCAATGTTTTGACTGCAATGCAAATGTTTGACTAAAAGTAAAGTAGCTTCGGCTAAGTTTGTTAGCACAACAATGTTGTTGTTGACATTCGTTCCCACAAACACTACATTGGTAAACCCAACACTCTTGGACGATTCCAGAGTTACTCTCCGGCATGTTGACTAATGCAGTCTTGCCGAAATAACGGGGGTTTTGGGAGCAACAAGCCCAGTTAGCACGGAGAGATATCAACGCGGATGACACACGGTACTACTACATCATCGCATCACTCAGCAGTTCCGTCGCAGGCCAGGGTGGTGAGTTTGATAGAAAAGCGTCCAGGACCTGACAAATATATTACATTGAAGAATTATCTCTTGGAGACGTTTTGGACTCACGGAATCAGTGTGCAAGACAACCGCTCTCCCTGCCAGGTCTCGGTGAGTTTAAGCCTTCGGAGTTGATGAACCACATGTTAGCACTGTTGGGCAACATTAAGCCCTGCTTAACTGTTCCTGCAGCTTTGCCCCGACATGTTCGTACAGCTCTGGCAAACACACCCGTGAAAGACTTTCGTGAGCTTGACTAAAGATGCTGATAAGTTTCATTCCGCCATGCGAGAGGCTACTGTGTCTGGGCCTTTTGCCGCTTCCATCAATCCTGTGAGCGTGGCCACCGCTCAGCAGGGAACTCCTGGGTTGTTCTTTTTGTCATGTGCAGTTTGGTGCAACGTTCTCCTGCAACCTCACTGACACTGGGGGTATTTGAGGGGCTGGCGCTCAGTGAGCAATGTGGGTGTCACCTGCTCAGGCTGCCTACTCTTCATCATGGACGTGGCACACGAGCATCCTCCCGGCATCGCCCAGCAAGGTCAGAGTGGGGGAGAATGGCCCCGCGCTCAAGGCCACTAACAGCAAGTTGATACGAAACTAGGGCAAAAGACAGGTGACCATGTGCTTCAATAAATGCTGTTTTACTTTTACGACTCTGGTTCTCAAAAACGCAGCGCAGACCTTTCAACGTCTCATAGAATCTGTGTTGAGATACCTTCTTGTTTGTCTACTTGTGTGACATACTCTTTGCCAGCACATCCGAAGCAGAACACCCATACAGAACACCTGTCCCACCAGTCTGTTTGAACACCTCAGCTGGTACAGTCTCATTGGCAGTCCAGGCTGCCGTCCATTGATTTCCCGGTTATCGTATCACCAGAGGTGTGATTTCCCACAGCCCCATACAACTAAGATTTTTTTTTTTTTTTTTTACTTTTTTCTCCCCCTTTTTTCCGTATTTTTTTCCCATCCCATGCCAATTCCCTTACTGTCGGCCTGGGGAGGGAAAAGACTACCACATGTCTTCCTCCGATACATGTGGAGTCAGCCAGCCGCTTATTTTCACCTGACAGCGAGGACTCTCACCGGGGGAGTGTAACGCGTGGGAGGATCACACTATCTCCCCCAGATCCCTTCCCTGCCGAACAGGCGCCCCGACTGACCAGTAGGAGTCGCTGTTTACAACGACCAGGATACATACCCCACCGGCTTCCCACCCGCTAACACTGCCAATTGTGTTAGTAGGGACGACTGACCAAGCCGGAGGTACCGCTGACAGCTGGATTAGATCCCAGAGTCTCTGCGGTGGTAGGCGAGCGCTTAGTCCGCTGCGCTACCCAGCCGCCCCACAACTAAGATTCTTCAAGAGTTTTTGGGGATGGTGAGCTTTTATCATCGGTTCATTCCCCATGCGGCGGGCCTTATGCACCCTCTGTACGAGACCCTCAGAAGCAAGGTTCCCAAGCATGAACGTGACTGGTCAGATGAAATAGCGAAGGTGTTCACAGACACCAAGAGCGCTTTGGCAAATGCCACCATGCTTGCACATCCACTCCCCGATGTGCCCATTGCCCTTATGACTGTTGCCTCAGACTACGCCGTGGGCACCGTTCATGAGCAGCTGGTAGACAGTGTCTGGCGGCTGCTTGTCTTCTTCGGTCGGCAGTTCCAGCCCAATGAATGAAAGTGCAGCACATTTGACCATGAGCTGCTGGGCCATAGGCGATTTATGTTTCCTGCTTGTGAACCACAAGCCACTATCTTTCTTCATGTCCAAGGTCTCAGAGCCATGGTCCGCCTGGCAGCAGCAGCACCTAGCCTACAAATCAGAATTCACCACAGACATTCAACATGTGGCAGGGAAGAGCAACATTGTTGCTGATTGACTCTCCTGTGCGGTTGTCAACATGGTTCACCTGGGCATTGAATACGCCACACCCCATTGTACCTGCGAGCTGGAAAAGGCCTCTCGCACCAGGGCAGAAAGCCCTCACAAAGGCTAGCTTTTTTTTTTTTTTTAATACTCACATCCCCCCTGATGGACCCCCTACAATTTGCCTATCACTCAAACCGGTCTACTGACGATGCAGTCAACCTGGCACTGCACTACACCCTCCAGCATCTGGAGACCAAAAACAGCTATGCACGGATACTTTTCATTGACTTCAGCAGTGCCTTCAACACCATCGACCCCCTCATACTGTTTCAAACCCTGACCAACATGAACATTGCCTGTTTCTGGCTGCTGGACACACTGAAGGGCCGCAAACAAGTAGTCCTCTACAATAACCACACCTCTCTCCCTCTGACCACCAACATCGGAGTACCACAGGGGTGTGTTCTTTCCCCGTGACTTTTTTCCCTCTATACAAACAACCTCCGATCAGCATCCCCCTCAGTCAAGACGCTGAAATACGCGGACGACACCACCATCTTAGGGCTGATCTCCAACAACAAGGAGGATGACTACCGGCTGGAGGTGGAGCGGACACTAACGTGGTGCAGAGAACACAACCTCTTACTCAATGAAAGCAAGACTGTTGAACTCATCATTGACTTTAGGAAAACCACACCCACTAAAACACCCATGCTCATCAACAATCAACCCATTTCAGCCACAGACACATTCAAATACCTAGGAACATACATCAGCAATAAACTAAACTGGGACCATCACACCACTCATCTACTCAAAACAGCCAATCAAAGACTATTTCATCTGAGACAACTCAAGAAATACAAGGTTAGGAAGAACTTAATGGTACAATTCTACACAGCCATAATACAAAACATTATTTCATTATCCATCACTGTATGGTACGGCAACACACCCAAACACACACTACACAGACTAGACAGGATCATAAAAAGGGCATCCAAAATCATCAACTGCAAACTCCCCACCCTGGACTCTATACACAAATATCACACCATCACACGCGCAAACAAAATCATTAGTGACCCCCTGCACCCAGCTCATCACCTCTTCCAACACCTCCCCTCTGGTAGGAGGTTCAGGTCACTAGGTAGTCACACTGTAAGGTTCAATAACAGTTTCTTCCCCAAGGCCATACAACTGCTTAACTCCAACTCCTCCTAAATTTACCCCCTGCTGTTATGTTTCTTCTGGTCTATGTTACATTGAACTGACATCTATAGTTTTTCGTACTGTACTGTTTCTGTCATGTATTTGTTCTAGGTGGTGTTTTCTGTTTTTTGTACTGTACTGTTCCATGTGTCTTTTTATGTTTTATGTGGTGTATTGTCGCAGCTACCACCTGCACCGTGCTTGAATTACACCGGCCTGGCCGTGTGGCAATAAAAGGAACTTGAAAAGGAACTTGAACTTGAACTTGTGGCATGGGCTCAGGAAAGATGTGCAGGACTGGGCTGCAGCCTGTATGAAGTGCCAGCGTGCTAAGGTGCACCCTCACATCAAGGAGCCGTTGGTGCTATTCAAGGTGCCGAGTGGCGGTTCGATCGTGTAAACGTGGACCTGGTGGGATTACATAACCTACTGGTTTACATACCCGTTCAACATGGTGGACAGAACCGGCAACTGGCCGTAAGTCTGCGACAACTGCTGATGTAGCGCAAGCTTTCATCAGGACCTGGGTTGCTCAGTTCAGTGTGCCATCTGGCATTTCCTCCAACCGTGGACCCCGGATCGCCTCGGACCTCTGGGCCAAGATCACCCAAAACCTGGGAATGAAGCATCATTGCACCATGGGGCATTCCACCCACAGGCAAATGGTCTTGTGAGTTTTTCCACTGCTCTGTGAAGTGCTTTCATACCTGTGCCTTTTTCCCAGTGTGGACCACCAGGTAGTTCCAACCGGCCTACGAACAGCTAAGTATGTCTTCATCTCGCACGAGACGGACGATAACTATTGCGGTCAATGTTGGGGGCAAGCCCGACCACATCTCTGTGGATTGCCTCAAACCGGCTCACCAGCCTGTCAGACAGCCTATGCGCCCGCATCAAGGCCTGTCCCCCTGGTCAACAAGCCAACGGTGCTGCCTGAGGCCCGGGGTGAGGAACAGGTGCCCCTTCCAGCACCTGTTAGGGTGCTCGGGTCTTGGGAGAGTCAGTCAGTCTCCTGTCAGACTGACAATGCCGGTTCTTGTGAATGCTAGGGGGGGGGGTCTGTAGTGGTTAGACACAGGAGTGTGTAAAACATTTCACAAGCCATCATACTCTAATATGTTCATTCTCTTTAAGAGAGTAGAGGTGATGATGATGTATACTCACAACACCTGTCACATTTTGACTCTGCAACAAAAGGTAAAGGAGCTTCGGCTAAGCTTGTTAGTTGACGTTTGTTCCCACACACACTACAGCATAGAGTTTATGATATAAATATCAAGACATTTATTAACATCTTTTCAATTCTGCCACCAAAGCCAAGATCCATAACCTAACATTAATTAGACAATTGGAGGTAGCGGTTTGATCAGACAGATTGTGGAAACAAAAACATCGCTGCCTGTTCCTTTGGATAGAAAAACAAGTAAATAAGTGTTGCTACTTTATCTTTCATCGCTCACTGGAATTACAACAAGAGGCCAAGAGACTTCTCTCATTTGGCAGAATCTCAACATGCTTTGAAGTATCAAAGCTGTGGTGAATGACTTGCCTCCTGACTGCTTCAGCAACATGTGTCATTTAGGCTGTAGGGATTTTATGCTTTTTTTGTGTGTGTGTTTTTTTTCCTTCGTGATTGGCTTAGCTTTTGACAATCAAATCATTTCGTTTTTTTTGAGTGGGCCAAACATATGACAGCTTATTGCTGAGTGCTGTGCTGGCACAGAGGTATTATAACAAGAGGAGTGGACACGGACCAGGCCAGGTTGAATATGGGACCACTGTCCTGCAGCACAGCCCCTCTTATTCCGTTAATAGGTTGGTCTTACTGGACCAAGACTTTGTTTTGTAGATTATTCGTTTTTGTATGCTTTTTTTCCATGCTGAATGAGTTATTATTTTAACTGTTGTAGTTATTTGTACTTGATTTAAAGAGGACCATCAGCATGATTGCATATGGGAAGCACAGTTTTACAGATGTATCTATTATATCAGCTAAGCGATATTATATCAGCTAGTTGACAATATTAGTCGAAGGAATTTCTTTAGTCAAGGACTGTCTTATTATGGCAAGAGATAGGTGATATCCCAATGAACTTACACCAGTCCATATACAACATCTTAAAATAATTTAAGTGCCACTTTCAAGACTTCCACCAAATGGTCGGTATAGTTGTTGTTGTTACTGTTGTAGTGTTCTAAAACCATGTAAGCCGTCATTGAACTCTGCTCCTGGCAAAAGAATACCTCCGTCTGCCGTGTTCCTCACCCCTCATCACCTGAACATGGACTCTTCCACTGCAGTACATGGTAGGGTGGGAGGAGACAGCAGGGTCCTGTGCAGACGCGGAAAGTCCCCAATTATGTGGTAATTCTAGAGAGTGGTTGTGATATTTATTCTTATTGCCCAAAGAACTTGGCATTTACGAGACTCACCACAAACACATTCCGCACAGCACAGGCAAACTTCAGGCTCTTGCTCTCGTTCAATCAGATGAAATAGCTAGTGCTGATTTATGGCAGGGTTTTCGAAGTAAGTCTCCCGGCTTTGCTCATTTAATTCAGGTGTTCTCTTGGGTTGGGGGGGGGGGGGCGGAGATGAAATAATTGTTTTGTTTGAGGAGTTAGATGATATTGATATTATAGAGTATGTTAAGAAATCTCCACTGCAACAACAGCCACTTGCACACTTCAAGACTTTATATTATTATTATTATTATTATTATTATTATTATTATTATTATTATTATTATTATTATTATTATTATTATTATTATTATTATTATTATTATTATTATTATTATTATTATTATTATTATTATACACTATTAAGGAATGGTAATAATAATAATAATAATAATAATAATAATAATAATAATAATAATAATAATAATAATAATAATAATAATAATAATAATAATAATAATAATAATAATAATAATAATAATAATAATAATAATAATAATAATAATAATAATAATAATAATAATAATAATAATAATAATAATAATAATAAAATAGATAGAGGGTTTATATAGAGCTTTTCTAGTTTTACACTAAGGGCTGTGGGTAGTCAGACAAACAACAGACGAGCGTAACACAAACACACACAAGGATGGAATGGGTGTGTGTGTGCACTGTGTGTGTGTGTGTGTTTGTGGGGGGGGGGGGGTTAGGAGAAGGCAGTGGAGAAGAGATTGGTTTTGAGGCGGGATTGGAAAATTGAGAGACTCTGAGTCTCTAATGTCTTGGGGGAGGGACTTCCCGAGCCTGGGAGCTGCCCTGGACAGGAGCTTCGTCACACAATATTGATGGATCACTCACGATCACCCGGACACATGCACCAATTCAATCACCGAATACGACCAATTTGACACAGACACCTCTGAGTACATGTCAGATTAAAGTGTTCAATTGACCTTTTATTTTAATTCAGTAGAAGGTCTGCGTCTTTGCAGCCTGTCCGTAATGCTCTGTAAGAGGGCGGCCGATTCATTGTCCTCTGTGCATAAAAGGTATGATTTGAATCAATTGCACTTGCATTGTATGTAATCAGCATGGAGTCATGGAGGAGTGTGAAAGCCTAACGTGTGGAAGCTGCACTGCCTCTCACTCTCAGCAGGGGTGGTCAGATTCCCTTGCTTCTCGCTCCCAGCAGGGGTGGTCAGATTCCCTTGCCTCTCGCTCTCAGCAGGGGTGGTCAGATTCCCTTGCCTCTCGCTCTCAGCAGGGGTGGTCAGATTCCCCGCGCTCATACCTTCACCAGGCACAATTTATGGCCATTATGGGATTCTATTTCTGGCAATAGTGATGGATTCTGCTCAATTATTGTCCATTACGGAGAGAGATGGCCGTACAACCACACCAGAAATGATTGGTTTGCTGCTGCTGTGACATTACATTGAAAATCGTCACTGCATATTCAGTGCAGCTAAACATTTAAAAAAAAATAAAAAAAAGTAACTTAGGTTTATTCGAAATGCTGTGAAACTTGTGACTATAACCACAGTGGGTTGTAGAATAATGTGTGATTGTGGGGTTACTAGAGTCAGGCTTGATTCTTCCATTGTCATACGAGATGCATGTCTTGGCTTCTACTGATGTCAATGTAAAGGAGACATTGGATACGATAAAATAGGATCGGTGAGATAAGATGACTATATTATCCCTGTTCTTTTCTACAGGACTAGATGGAAAGGGACCGAAGAGAATATTATACAAAGGTAAATAACACTATGTTGTGCAGATACGTTAACATTAAGAATAAAGATATATATTATATATAATATATATATATATATAATTTATATATAAATGGTAAATAAAATTAAAATTAAAATATATATAATAATAAAATGATAAGCTCAAAGCACAAGTTTAAGCACAGGATTCCTATTTTATATACCATTAAGGCTTCTCTCCGCGATGGTGGCTCTGAATTGAGGTGGGCTGTGTTTTCTAGCATGGTTTTGGTCCAGCAATCTCCTAAAGGACAAGGTCCTGGCTAATCACATCAACATCAACAATCAAAATAATGCTTAAAGTTTTGAGTGATCATCTTGGACTTCCATCTTCGTGACGTTGAAAGAAAACGGCAGTTCAGACAGTGTGTCGTACTACGGAAGTGTATTGCTGCCACACCAGAAACATAAAAAAATATCAGTATCACGTTATAACGTGATAACTTATTGTTTTAACATAAAACGTTATAACGTGAAATGTTTTACGTTAAAACAATAAGTTATCACGTTATAATGTGATACTGATCTTTTTCTGTTTCTGGTGTGGCAGCAATACGCTTCCGTAGTCGTACTGTGGGATCGTAGGGCTATCTGGTTATTGAGATGGCTCTGGCACGTGACAAACATCATCGCCATGCCATTCGGACAATTGGGTGAAACTTGCAAAGACAGGCTCCTATGGAGAAAGACACACCGTGATCAGGATCGTCATGTTGCCGTCTCTCGAGTAGCTCAAGGGGTAGAGTGCTTCTGAGTATGGCACTAACACTGTCAAGGTGAGCGGTTCGATTCCCACCGGGGGGACATCCATTCTGAAAAAGCGCATGCAGTCGTTCCATTGTAATAGTAGTACACACTGAGTAGTACTAGAACTGGAAAAGCACTACAGAAATGCAGCCGTTTGTGTTTGTGGCCATTAGGATGTCTCACTCTCGTGGGGATGATGTCTTCGTTCCATAGAGGAAAACGCCAACACTAGAACCACCACAGCTCAATGCGGTGGGCCTTTATATTGGTGTAAACCAGCACCTGCAAGCAGGTCTGACCAGGGACGTGCACAGGACTTTAGAGGGGCCAGTGCTCAAAGGCTGAAAAGGGCACTATACCTGTGTGTCTTATAACGGAGTGCGCAAAGCGCGCAAGCACGGTTTTGGGGGCCCCCTTTTTATGCTTTTGGGGGGGTTTTGGTGATCAAATATTGAATATTGAACTATAATAATCAGTGCAGGAGCTCACTTATCCTTGAAAGACACTTTTATCACTGACTTAAAAGGCCCATACATCTCCATAAATGTTCAGGGGGGAGGGAAGTGCTTACCCTACAGACCCCAAGAAGTGCTGTATATTCTGTATTGTTTAATATAAATGCATTTTTTATTCCAATCCCGATTTGTATTTGAGATTCCCAAATCCCATCGGACTTGACTTCTTCGTGTCCCTGATGTAAACAAGACGAAAGTCTTTCTCTGGTCTGCATCCCCTTAACAATTGTATGTATTGAGCTGTACTGTACTGTACCCATTCTGCAATCTGTTAATAAACTTTTCAATCAATCAATCAATCAATCAATCAATCAATCAATCAATCAATCCCTCAGTGAGTGTAATACCAGCATTCAACTGTATGCGCCACAGCGGTTTCTATCATCATCATCATCACCACCCACACTATGCATAAAATATATAGGTCCGCGGAGAGGCACGCTGAGGAGTGCAAACTACAATGGAATATGGGGCATCTTTCTCTCTTTACCTAATATTTTGATTCTATCCTGACATTTTTCAGTTGGAAGGGCAGTCTATATGCGCATCGGTAAAAAAGACAAATCTTATTTTTTTTTTAAGAAATGTTATGGCACTTTTTTTATGAGGCTCAAAAGGGCAGGTGCTCAAGCACCCCTTGGGCTCTATGTGTGCACGTGCCTGGGTCTGACCCTTTAGCTCAGCTGGTTAGTGCGGCCACCTGTGGATCCTATGGTTTCAGGTTCAAATCCACTCAGTTAGATCGGTGTAAAGGGTAATTATATGGTATGGCCAGTGAGGTTTTGAGTCATGTGGCCTCATGGCAGTGCTATTCTGACAAAACTAAAATCATTGAACCACTCCTTGACGCCTTGTCCGATCGTGATGAAACGTGCTGTCCCTTTGCGATATCCTATGTTATTATTTATTAAAGCGATATGCAAAACAATATGGCTGCCATTTGGATTTTGTCAGATACCTTTTTCCATACTTTCCTATGCCGTTCACTTGATTCTCACTAAAGATTCTCACTTGATTCTCACTGAACGTATGGGCCGGCGTTTTTTGAAAAGTTGGTACTGAGGGCCACGCTGTTTGACTGGATTAGGGGTGTGGTCAAAGGATTTTATCGAGGCGTTTCGGGGATATACCCTTTGCTGTTGGCTGTTGACAGCATAAATCTAGTTGAATTATTTAGCCAATTTGTAATCCAAATGTAAACAAACGGATCACCCCGACCACTGAAGGCTAAACCACATCAGAGATTATTTTAATTCTCAAACTTGAGAATTATCTCGAGCGAGTGCTTCATAGACTGTACAATCTGAGTTTTCAATCCATTTTGCTGCTGTAAACGTATTGTTTATATTTGTAATATTTGTAACCATTGTAAAAACAATAATAATAAAGAATGATAATAATTGAGTTATGATGAGTTATGAACGTTAGAAATGGCTTATTTCTTCCATCTACAGTAACGTCACAAGTCAAACTCTACCAAGAATCTACGTGCGTACAGGTAACATGGAATACGGTCAAATAAATCCGGCCTTTAAACCTTTTGGGCCGTTTCCGTCAGAACCGCAGGGCACTGCACCATGAATACAAACGCCTGGCGAGCGTCCCTATAGAAACAAGCTCTTCCCCCGACCATCGCGCTGTTTGCATAACCCACATCATTACATCACGGTTAAAGGAGAAGGGTGGGTTCTGTCATCCCTCTGCCAGCAGGCCACTGCAGTGGACTTCCTCTTGCCAGGGTTCAAGACTGGCAGTCAGCACAAAGTGAGGGTAACGGAAGGGACAGGTCCAGACACAGTGGTACAGGGGGGGGGGGGCCTCAGCAAGCCCTCTTAGTGCCACCGAAGCCCCTGACGACGGGCATTAATCAAAATGCCAGATCAATAACTTCTCAAGTGCTAATAAGTGCTGGCACATTTTGTGATATGTGAGCCTGTTCGTCATTTCAACTGTCCAGAGATTTATGGGAAATCCATTGTTAGGTCCAAACGTATGAGGTAATGTAGCACTTAGTAAATGAAGTAAAGCGCAGAGCCCGGGGTGATTTGTATTTCATTTACAAAGGACACGTCTAATCTCTGGAAGCGCCATCTCTCGGAAAAGCACCCAAATGGCCGCGATGATGGCCGTGTGCTTTTATAGCTTACTGAGTCAGCAGTGACGCAGGAGATAACAGCAAATAGCAGAGCCTCTTTCTCCTCCTCTCTCGATTGGTTCCCTCCCCCAGATAACCAGGGGGGGAGGACTCACCACAGGGTGATTAAAGTCATGTTAGAGAAGCATTACGGGGCCAATAAGTCATAAAATAATTTGATTTCCGTCCCCTCCACTGTCTCTTATCAAAGTGATTGGTCTCCCGGTCATCTCACGGGCTGACATAATTGTTAATTAACCATTAGGGGCTGCCCTTTCTCATCCATATCTCAGGGCAATTACTCATCTGACAACAATGTGATATATCACTGTTACATGATGCATGGAGACAAGCCCCGTTTTATGTGCCGTAACCGACGCTGTGGCTGTGCCGGGATACTGTTATGTATTCATGTCTGGCTGCTGTGTTTCCCACCAGGTATTGATTACCTTGATCAGCCTGTTGGTTTCTCACATGATTATTCTCCGGAAATGGAATTCACAGCCATCTACATATCAGAGACAGAGAGAGATAAAAGAAAAGCTGAATATAAAATGCAATATACTGTGTGAAAAGCAAAAAAGGAGTGGACCAAAAGTGTTTAAAAAATATATATATATTTAAAGGTGCTAAAGGGGGTAAAATATCAATATATCATAACAGAGGCTCCATGCAGCACCGTGATGCAAACACCATGAATTTACTGGTAAAGCTTTCGATACAAGACCTTCGTCAGAAGGTATTCGGAACAAAAGGTGTTCTGATAAAGGTCTTGGATCGAAAGCTTAAGCAATAAGCGAAAGTGTTTAATTTATTAATATAATGTGTAATTATTATAATTTTTTTTATTTGCTTTATTATTTATTTGCTTATCTCCCCTGTCTTAATTTTTCATTCCAAACATTATTAATCACATCATCACACAAGGCCACGCTGAATATCTTTTAAACACAGACGTATAGCAGGATTATTATTGTCCTTTTCAAGCCGCGAAAAGGTTTACAAAGCAGTTCAGGAAAGGGTTCTCTTTCAAAGTTGCACGGCCCACTTTTCTTCCCCCCCCCCCCCCCCCCCCCTACCCTTTCTCTTAAGTCATCAGCTCTTTGCACGACAAGGTGAGTTTTTCTTTGGGAAATACCACAGATCAGGTGAAGAGGTTCAGGGGGGGAAGAAAGTTAAATAAAAAGCTCTTTAAAATGGTATTTATAAAGAAAAAGACAAACAGTGTCCCTGTTGAAAATAAAAGTGCACGGCGAAAATCCATTCTGATGACAGTTGGAAGAATGCCTGCTTTATGAGCGACTTGAGCCCCATCTTTGCCGTATCTTTTAAGCGTGATTATTTACTTTGAAAAAAAAAAAACCCAGGCCCCTGGAGTCTGGCGTTGCGGACGACAGCCCTTTGATTGAGCCCTGGGGCTTGAATTCTTAACTAATAAATTGTTCCACGCCTTTGTCTGGGGGCATTAACGGCAGTGGTCTGCGTTATTCTTGCCCTAATCTCAAGAATGCGGCAGCCTCTTGAGAAGCACACGGGGTTCCCTCTCCCCCCCCCCACCCCCCCCCACCCGAGAGTCGGGTCTTCACTTTGTTTTCTTAAGACGACTCGCCCGGATTGACAGGCCTCACTGTCGACCCCTCTCCTCGGCCATCTGTTTTCACCGATGCTGTCTGAACACATCAAAGTCAATCAAGGCTGTAAAGCATTTTTAAGGAGAGACGCGTACACACACACACACACACACACACACACACACACACACACACACACACACACACACACGCACGCACACACACCCCGACACTGTGTGAGAAATAAAGCTAACTTTTCATCGAGCCCACACACAAAAAGATGGTTTTGGAGACGACTCCTACGTGTTTTGTGTGTATGGTTTTCCATGCGAGGGGTGACCTGGGAGGGCTCCCTTAGCTCACGTCGCAGGTATGAGCAGCTTAGCTTTGTTCAAACGCCTGCTCTGACGACAGCTCAGTGAGTCACCTACACACACACATACAGACAGACACAGACACACAGACACACATACACACACACACACACACACACACACACCGTAGACTAACTCTAGCCTCCTTTGGTCAGGTTCCAGCAATCCAGCTACTCCCTGACATCTCTCTCTCTCCACAATAAAATAATCATTAGTGGGAACATGTCATCTCAGATATACCAGGTTTTTTTCTTCTTTTTTTATGGTATCACGTAACATTATACTTGGCCTTTGAGAGAAGGGGCGGAGTGTGGACCTCTACAATTTAGAGTTATCGAAAGAGGAGGATGGATATGTGTCGATCAGATTTTGAACATTTAATGAGAATGTCATTAAATGTAACTTGTTGTTCATAGGTCTAACCAGCCAAACCAATATTTGAATACGGTCAATTGAATCCTTGCACTGAAGAACCATATTGACATTTTGTGGACAGTCCATGTTGTGAAGTTATTCTAAATCACTTGGGAGTGTGAATGTGATATATCACAAGAAACTACTCAACCTTGACTGTCTTTAACTATGAATGAACACAACACTAACTCACCACCTTTAGATAATAAAGTACTCAACCTCTACTGTCTTTAACTATGAATGAACACAACACTAACTCACCATTGTTAGATAATAAAGTACTCATCCTCTGTCTTTAACTATGAGTGAACACAACAACACTCTAACTCACCATCTTATAATAAAGTACTCAACCTCTACTGTCTTTAACTATGAGTGAACACAACACTAGATAATAACGTTTGAAAACATTGTTCCTCTGAAAACTTGAAACAGACTTATATGGTTTGTCTGAGGTAACCCTCCCAAACTCAGAGAACAAAGACTTGAGCCTGCACTTTATCAAGATGTAGCCTAAAATCTCCATATACAATGACCTGGGGATTATGGTAAAGGTGATTTCCAAGTGTGGTTTTCTGGGGATAAGGGTCAATTATGTGTGTGGTTCGATTCATAACTAATAACAATATCATAGTATAAAACTCATTGGGCTGTCTACAGTCCAGACCAGTTGGTTCTTTTATTTTGGGTCAGAGGATGTCAGTCAAGATAAGTCAGAACAAAGAATGACTCCACCTCTATCTCTCCTCCTCCTCCTACATCATTGAATAGGCTACTAAACTGTATAACAGCACAAATATACTCAGATATTGGTCCTGGGGGGCTATTCCCCTTTATTAATCAAAGAAAACAACTGGAAGGATGACATTGATAGAACACCTATTTGATTGCACCATGTTTATAACATCAATAATTTCAACAAAGACAATAAATAACGGTCTTCGTCTTCGATCTCTTCAATAGCCAACATTCCCACGGAGCGGACTAGGGCAGACCTGAGGAGGATGGTGATGATGGTGGAGGGAGGAGGGATGTGACAGGTTACCTATAGTAACCGATGTAAACACTGCTTCAACGGATACATGATGACAATGCGGAAGGTTTGGTTGCAGCTAAGTTAGTTAGTCTAGCTATTGACTCACTTTGTTTTTAAACTGTTAGAGTAGCGGTAAGCCTTTGTGTTTTGTGTATTTGCTCATTATGGATAGCTAACGTTAGTTTGACGGTCGCTATTTGCAACGTAGCCGCAACACACATACATACTTGACTGTTGTTGTAATATTAACGCTATAGTATGGTAAGAGAGAACAAGACAACTCACCACAACTTTGTTAAAACCCACTTTTATAGCTCCGTTTGTTAAAACGCTCACTTCCGCTATCATCTTTTTCATAAAATGTGCGAACGTTCCCAAGGACACGGCCATAAAACAAAGGAGAACACGGAAGTAAATAATTTTTTTAACCAGACTATTATTACAACAATCAAGTAGGCTAGATGTGCTTGGTGTGTGATTGCATCTCCAATATGGCTGATAAAGAAAAAAAGTACTGTACAGAGTATGTCATTTAGTTATGCTGTATCACACTCATTGAAATTAATTAAACAGAAATTAAGATTATGGACAATACAAATCAATAACATGGTCTACAGGGTTCAACCTCAAACGGCATCACCAACAAGTTGGTCATCACCTCTGTCGCCCTTCAAGACCACATCTCACGAAACCTGCAGCTTGAGAACAAGTCGGTGGTGTGCGACCCTGTGAAGTCGAGGTTCTGTAGGAAAGCCACCACAGACACCAAAACCCACCAAGACGGAGGTGGCAGAAAACTGAGAAGTCTCCAGAACCAAGGTGCACAAGAGGAGACAGAGTATGTGCTTGACCCAGCACCACCTCGTCTGACATTAGGTGGAGAAATAACCACCTGCATGCCTTCAAACCTAATTTAAAACAAACTGTTAATAAATTCATCCTTCAGACAAAGAAACAAGGTCAAGTTTCTTGTGACATCACATTCACACTCCTGAGTGATTTTGATCGACTTTACAACTGCAAATACACAGGGCTGTCCAAAAAAAGGAAAAACAGAGTTACATATTCTTCACTGCAAGGGTTCAAATGTTGGTGTGTTTTTTTTATAGCTCAGAAGATGGGTTTGGTGGCGTGCCCAGCCAGGAGGCTGACTGTGGAGCAGTGGAGACAGGTCAAGGCCAGGTCTGCTCAGGAAGGGGACTCTAGTCGGCCCTGTGTGATCTGCAGGGAAGAGTTCTGCCTCCAGCCTCAGGTACCCCCCCCCCCCCCCCCCCCCCCCCCCAAAATCGACAGTACAATAGCTGTCGTTTTGGTTTCTGCATGGAAAGCTCTTTCCTGAATGTTCTCAATGTTTCCCATCTCTTCTCAAGAGTAGTACATCGCCTGGCCCTTACTTATATATATACACACAGACACAGACGCGTAGACAGGTACACACATGTATACACACACACACACACAAAGTCCTCCCCCTCTAGTTCCTGTAGACGACTGTACAAATTTACCCATACTGCCTCGGAACTCAACTGTGACGCGATGATGTAGCAATCAGTGTGTTACTGTGAGGGTCATTCAGTCCTTTACACCTTTCTGATCCCCTTTTAAGATGCCAATCTCCTAAAGAATGCAGGAGCTAGAATAGACAGCCTCACAAAGCACAGTTGCCATAGACGCACGTGTAAATATTAGTTTGACTCAGGGGTGGGTGGGTGGGGGTGTTAATTAATGCCTGCTAACAAGGCAAAAGTGACAAGAGGAGATCTCTTGACTTACTCTCTTACTAGTCTTTCGTTCATAATATGAAATGGTTGTGTCATGTGCCACATTCTTAATTTCCTGTATTAATTGGGCAATTAAGAACTCATCAAGTGTGCATTTTTTTATCAATCAAAATCATTTGAATAATAACTACCACAAAACACTTACAAAAAATCTCCCATGCCATTGATTTCCCTTTGTACTGTACCAACATATTGTGTTTGTCTGGTACATTGTGTGTTTTTCTGGTACATTGTGTGTTTGTCTGTTACATTGTGTGTTTTTCTGGTACATTGTGTGTTTTTCTGGTACAGTACATTGTGTGTTTGTCTGGTACATTGTATGTTTGTCTGGTACATTGTGTGTTTGTCTGGTACATTGTGTGTTTGTCTGGTACATTGTGTGTTTTTCAGGAGAGCAAGTTACCTTGAGGCTTTCCTAGAGAAACCTCTCCCCGGTCTAATGGCTTTGTTGAGCTCCTGGATATTGTGCACTGTTGGGGGGGCTTTCACCAGTGATGGAGTATGTTGGTCAGGCCAAAAACAATGGGAAATCAATATACCTCCCCCTGCCCTGGAGAGCTCTGTGTGAGCAGGTTGGTGTGCCAAGCTCCATAGCCTCCTGTACGATAAGAGTTTGTCTTATAGGTGGAGGCGACCATAGCAGCCTGGTCTCCCACTGTCTCTCTCTGCCCCCCCCCCCCCGGTGGATAGCACACACACACACACACACACACACACACACACACACACACACACACACACACACACACACACACACACATACACATACAAATACACACACACACGCCCATGTATCAACACAGTCTCATCAGAAAACGTAAATAAAGTACTTAATTGACCAGAGGAAAAAAGGTACATAATGTATGTTATGTTATATATATATTTACGTTTCGGATCAGCGAAAGTAAAAACTTTTTTTTTAAAGCGTGAACGGGCCAGAGTCGAACTAACACTGCTTGTGGTGGGGGGCGGTATGTATGCACACACCCAAACATACACACACAGTTTTCACAAAAGCATTGAAGCATATGCACACGCTACATGTCAACAGTGAGCACATACTGTACAGTACAAGTACACACACACACAAACACGTTCACAGGACTTACCTTAGAAAACCAGCATACACCTTCAATAGGCTCCCCCGCTACAGTCATGTATCCATAATCTACTTTTTTTTTCAGCATTGCTCTGTGTCAGTGGTTCTCAACGTGGGCTCCGGGGGACTCCCAGGGGTCCTTGAGGGTGTCCCAGGGGGTCCCCAGAAACATGCGGAATTGTTTAATTTAAAGGAACATGTCAACATTATGGGAAATGTGCTTATGGTCTTCTCCAGAGTCAGACAAGAAGGTAGATACCAATTTCACCTTGAGGTGAGAGAAGGTTGAGAACCGATGCTCTGTGTTGTGTGGTGCACGTGGTTTAATTATGATTCTAAACTCAATCGATGTCCTTCCTAGGTGCTGCTGTCCTGCTCGCACGTTTTCCACAGAGCATGTGTGCGCTCCTTTGAGCGCTTCTCGGGCAGGAAGTGCTGCCCGCTGTGCAGGAAGGAGCAGTACGAGACGCGGGTGATCATGGACGCGGCCTGCCTTTTCCGACAGCGGTGCGCCACCAGGTAAGCGGGGGCGCAAATTTGCACAGAGGAAAGCGACAGTTGTGATTGGAGGATCAAGAAAAGGGGGGCAGGGTTTGAGAGAGGTCAATTGTGCGACACACACACCATCCATCACCACGTAGTGATTTATACAAGCCAGCAACATTATACATTTTTGTTCACGAAAAATAACAATACCCCAATTAGTAAATGTTCTTCGTTTATGAAATTGAATGTTGACAGGAAGCCTGTTGAAACTAGAAAACTGATCTGATCTTTGCGGGCTGATACAAAATGTATGTTTGTGTGAGCTCTCACTACCGAAGTTAGGTTTAAATTCTGGTCAGTACTTGAGTATAAACTACACTCCTCCGCTGTGTCCCATTCATTCAATGGAGCAGTCCCCAGCTTTTACTGTACATCCAGGTGACATCACAAGTCTTAAAAAGTATTACATTCATAATTCTCAATTTAAGGCACATTTAATTTGCACAGGTATTCATTTGGGGGGAGGGGGGGGGGGCAGCCTGGCTGGAGATGAAATTATATTAAATGTTTTTGTATTCAAGTTGTTGTTTTTTGCGGGGCTAAACAGAGCTTGTATGGAACGTTATTTTTTTTTATTGCTAGTATGGTTGTGAAATTGGTATTAATCTTTTGCTCTATTGCTAAATTTGTGGTATTAAAAAGGTCTTAAAAAGCCTTATATCTAACTTGTTGAAACTAGCAGATACCCTGTCACACATTTTAGGATGCTCTCTCTTATTTCTAGCTTTAGGAGAGAGCATTGCATCTTCTTAAACATTGACCGAACTGTCCCGGGGCAACAGGGATGACTGCCGCATGACATTAAGTTGGTTATTTAGAAACACAGTTTGCGTCTGATCGCTAGTTCACTGTCCTCTCTGCACGTTTCCTCTCTGCGTGTTTCCTCTGCTCGTCTGCAGGATCCAAGCGTGTTGGCGAGGCTACGCCACTCGAAAGTGGTACGCCAACGTGAGGAAGACCGTCCCGCCGAAGGATAAACGATTACGACGCAAATTCTTCGAAGCTAAGGTGAGTTTAGATGCCAGGCTAAGAATGGGATTCACACAAAACATGTGTTAAAATGTCGTAAAGAGCCTCGTCACATGGCAAAAACTGATATTTATCTTAACAAGTGATCTTAATTAATCACGTTTAATTAGTTAGATTAGATTAGATTAAAATGTATTGTCATCATACAGCACAATTACAGTACAACGAAAATAAGTTTGACATCCAACCAGAGTGCAAATGTAACAGTAAAGTGCAATAGTAATATACAGTACAATGTACAGGTGATTAAACTAGGTATAAAATATATAAATGAGTACCGTACTGAGTGTTGTGCTAATCAGATGTACTGTATGTACAGAGTTTTAGTGTTAATATGTACAGTGATACAGGTATAAAGACACTATGGTAGTAGTCATACTGGCCAGCAGCGTAACTAGTAGCCTAAGAGTAGGTAAGGGATATGTACAGATATAGATGATATAGTATCTACAGATATGTAAAAGGAGTATGTGCAGGTAAGTACAGACCGGTGTGGATTATTAATATTACAGGTGGAAGAATCACCAACGGGGTGAGAAAATGTCACTTGTTTCAATACAAATTAGTTTATATTGAAATATATTGAAAGAGGAGTGACCTGCCTAATTTCAAGATATTGTCACGTTCCAAGAAACCTCTTTTAACAGGTTCGGTTGAATTGGAATAAGTGCAATTATCTCTCCCCTGTCGGTTATAATCGGTGCATTTGTTTTCTGATAATAACAATTGAATGGGCTTAAAATATTGGGCTTAATATTTGTTCCTTCACAGCACAGTTTAACATGTGTTTTTTTGCCACGTTGAGTATGAACACCGTGATGGTGAACACGTCACGGCTCCGCCTCTATGGCTACGTTCAGACTGCTGGCGAAAGTGGCCCAAATCAGATTATATTTGCTCATTATGTGACTCAAATCTGATTATTTCATGACCATGTGAACAGCACAAATCACATGGAATCTGATCTGTTCAATTCTGATTTGGACCACTTTCATACGTGGTCATAAATCGGATATTCAGTCATGTCGGAATTCATGCAACTTTTATGTCACTCTAGATTGACATTCATCACAATTCTGCGCTGGCAGGAGTCACTCTGGGAATACAAACATGGAAGACAGCTGTGATGGAGGTGGACAGTGAGGAGTTTACCATATTATTCGGGGTGATACTTCTGTACAAGCAAAACTTTATTTATGCATGTGGGTCAGTTCAGGAGCGTGAGACCAGTTCACACTGGAATCTGATATTGGCCACGTAAAAAAAAAGATATAATAATGTGAACAACCAATCAAAACTAAACAAAAAAATCTGAATTGAGCACTAAGGCTTGCAGTGTGAACATCGTCTTCAAGTCCCGTCCCCCCCCCCTCTCTAACATTCCCACTAGTTAGCTGGTCGATTGCAGGCTGTGACCACCATCACATCTGAGGTCAGCGAGTCGACATGGGGGCTTCAACAACAGAGGGACTCCCTGCCCCCCCCCACACACACACCCTCGCCCATTCTCACCCTCTCGAGCTCCTTTGATGCCGTGTGAATCATACACTGTTTGTCAACTAATTATGGAGAGTGTGTGTTTTGGTCAAACAGTCTGGACATTCCAGGGTCAACACAAAAGCAAGGGTCCTCCACTGTGTGCTCGGGCGCCGGGGCTCCTTCAGATAGGTGTGTGTGTGTGTGTGTGTGTGTGTGTGTGTGTGTGTGTGTGTGTGTGTGTGTGTGTGTGTGTGTGTGTGTGTGTGTGTGTGTGTGTGTGTGTGTGTGTGTGTGTGTGTGTGTGTGTGTGTGTGTGTGTGTGTGTGTGTGTGTGTGTGTGTGTGTGTGTGTGTGTGTGTGTGTGTGTGTGTGTGTGTGTGTGTGTGTGTGTGTGTGTGTGTGTGTGTGTGTGTGTGTGTGTGTGCGTGAGAAAGAGAGTGTGTGTGTGTGGAGGGATGGTGTCGTTGGTGGTAGAAACATGCTGGATGTCATTTCAGGTTATGGCCACTGTCCCAGTGGATGGATTAGGGATGCAGTTATCTAAACTTGAAAGTGAAAATCCAATTGAAATAAAATTCACGTGTAATTTCTATAATACCATACTAATACTAATATTAATACTAATGCGTTTCAACAAGTCTCTCCTTAACACTTTGAGTGCCAGCCACGAGAAATCTTGTTAGTTCATGCCATGCGTTGAGTGCCAAGAACAAGAAATCTCGTTATTTAATCGTTATTTTTTTTATTATCGATTTCCATTCATTTTTCATCAATCTAGCCTCACGTTACCAGTGGGGATCTGTCTGAGCTCGAACAGGGAAAATACCGCCCCCTATCGTCTCTCCGGATGGTATTGCAACCATTGGATTGGACTGAATGAAATGGATGGGAAAAAAAGAGTCCGCAATCCACATTTTACTTATCAGGCATGTAACCGGAGACGATCCCAGTCATTGCCCACCCTCAGAACAGCGTGGAATATGTGATTGATTGATTGATTGATTGAAAAGTTTATTAACAGATTGCAGAATGGGTACAGTACAGTACAGCTCAATACATACAATTGTTAAGGGGATGCAGACCAGAGAAAGACTTTCATCTTGTTTACATCAGGGTCCCCCATTTTCAATTCATCATAACATATATGACATACACAACATACAGATAGACAGTACTGCTACATCTATACATTTATGACATACCAGATTTGCAAATACAGTACTGTTTGTGATACAAAAAGTGTCCAGAAAAAGAGTGTATATACATTTGACGTAGAAACTGTACATTGGAGGCGGTTGGGTAGGTGGGGTTGGGTGGGTGGGTGGGTGGGGGGCTGTACATTGGAGGTGGGGGGGGGGACACTGTACACTGTACATTGGAATACTGACAAAGCCATACTTGGTCATTTACTGTACAACTGGGTTAGGACATTTGTAGGGGCCAGTTTCGACTTGCAGTCTCCCGTAGGTGTTTTTTGAGAGTGTTTTTGAAGGTGGGTAGTGATTCACATTCCTTTACAGCTTTGGGTAGGGCGTTCCACATTGATGTGGCATAATTGCGAAACGTGTTTAGTCCCTTGTTTGAGCCGAATCTGGGTTTAACATGATTTGTGGAGCTCCCTCTGGTGTTGTGATCGTGGTATTCACTGACCTTTGGGAAGTATTTTGACATGTACATGGGTACCTTGGTCGTGTAGTGTATCTTGTAGACCAGGCCCATTGCAAGTTGCTGTACTCTGTCGTCTACTCTAAGCCATCCTAGGTTGTCAAAGTGGGCAGGGGTGAGGTGGGTTCTAGGAGTCAGGTCAAGCAGTAGTCTGACTAGTTTGTTTTGAGATGTTTGTAATTTGTTTTTTAGTGCCTTTGAGGTGCTTTGGTACCATGAGGTGCAAGCATAGTCGTAGTACCCTTGAATGAGTGCTCCTGCCAGAATCGAGTTTGTTGGTTGACTTTTTTTATTACATTGGATGCCATTTTGTCACAGGAAAGATTAGCCTCTAGGATGGAACCCAAGTAGGTAATTTCATCTTTCCTTGTGACAATATTGTCACCCACTGTAACTGAGAAGCCGTCGGTCTTGCTGAGTTTGTTATTTGAACCGAAGAGAATGGACTCTGTTTTGCCCATGTGTAATGATAGTTTGTTGTCGGCGAGCCATATGCAGATTTTGCCTAGTTCCGAGCTGAGGGCTTTTTCAACCTGTAACTCACTGATAGACTATCAAAACCAATTGCTTTTAGCTTGTCAATCAGAATGGTGTGATTGACAGTGTCGAAGGCCTTTTGTAGGTCCAGCATGACCATGCCGCAGTATTTGCCCCGCGTCCACCTCTTGTTTGATGTGGTCGTTCAAATAGAGAAGGCATGTGTCAGTGGAGTGGGATGTTCTGAAACCAGATTGGAATTCGTAGATTAGATTTTTTTCCGCAAGGTACTTTTCGACCTGTTCGTAGTTGCCTGGGTCTAATTTGCTGCCCTTTTTGTGCAGGGGTGTTACTCTCGCAATTTTGAAGTCCTTGGGGACGTGTCCCTGTTTTATGGAGAGGTTTATTATGTGTGTGATGACTGGGGTGATGGCGGCTGCTGAGTTTCTGAGGAATTTGGAGGGGATGTTGTCATGGCCAGTGGCCTTGTTCGGTTGGAGGGCGCTCAGTTTTTTGAGTACCTGTGTTACCAGTACCCCGCGTTGGATCAATAAACGTGATCGATATTTGGAATGGCGATCAGGAATTGGAATAATCTTTTTGGAGAACATCTGATCTGAGGTAAGGAATCTATTTGACCAGTCTTGGGATAATCAGAGCTCTTTTCACCTATATCTCAGCGTGTCCCATATGTGTGTGTGTGACTGTGAGTGTGTGTGTGCTGATCAGGAAATAAGATGATCGATTTTTCAGCCCGCTTCTCTAGCGTGCATAAGAACACATATACTATCGATAATCTAGCATTTATTTGAAAACAATTCATAAATAGGCCGAAAAATGACAACGTGTTTTGTGTATTCCAGTAAAGCGCGATTCCTGCAGAATCTTTTTTTTGTGGAAGTTTAAAAAAAACGAGCGTTTTTCAAAATGGTATAAAAAGGAAATGAACAGATAAAAAAAAAATCCGTTTTGACAATGTTGACTGGAAACAAGTCATTGATAAGCGACGGGCGTATTAGACACATAGCCATAATTTAAGATATAGTTTATGCGTTCGCAAATGTGATCGCCCTCTCATTGACTACAGCGCTGGCACTCAAGCGCTATTTCTGGCGCCCCCTGCTGGCACTCAAAGTGTTAAGCTGAACACCAGAGACTAGACTGTAGTGATGATGTCATCAAGAGACAATCCTGAAGCTGCTCCATAAGACAGTGAATAGTGGAACAACTCCTAGGACACTATGACAGTACCCATGGTGATTTGACTCCCAGGACACTATGACAGTACCCATGGTGATTTGACTCCTAGGACACTATGACAGTACCCATGGTGATTTGACTCCTAGGACACTATGACAGTACCCATGGTGATTTGACTCCTAGGACACTATGACAGTACCCATGGTGATTTGACTCCTAGGACACTATGACAGTACCCATGGTGATTTGACTCCTAGGACACTATGACAGTACCCATGGTGATTTGACTCCTAGGACACTATGACAGTACCCATGGTGATTTGACTCCTAGGCCACTGACAGTACCCATGGTGATTTGACTCCTAGGCCACTGACAGTACCCATGGTGATTTGACTCCTAGGCCACTGACAGTACCCATGGTGATTTGACTCCTAAGACACTATGACAGTACCCATGGTGATTTGACTCCCAGGACACTATGACAGTACCCATGGTGATTTGACTCCTAGGACACTATGACAGTACCCATGGTGATTTGACTCCTAGGACACTATGACAGTACCCATGGTGATTTGACTCCCAGGACACTATGACAGTACCCATGGTGATTTGACTCCTAGGACACTATGACAGTACCCATGGTGATTTGACTCCTAGGACACTATGACAGTACCCATGGTGATTTGACTCCTAGGACACTATGACAGTACCCATGGTGATTTGACTCCTAGGACACTATGACAGTGCCCATGGTGATTTTACTGAGATATAAGTACATTTTTTGCCTTACATTTGAATAAAACTCATTAGGATGTAGTTGCTCAAACTACATTTCTATGAGCCCACAAAGTCACCCAATAATTAATTGACAATGGACATATTCCAAAATGTTTTTGAGTTTTAATGCTCTGGTTTCCAGGGAGACGGTTTATATTTATAGATACTAACTTAACTGACTGAGATAATTGGAATAGCAAAATGTAAATTCTGTTTTAGGGTGGATTTTCCCTTTAATTGTCAGCAAACGGTGAGTACCAATCTGATCCATTACTTTTGCTAAAAAAACATTTACTTTGTCCATTGGTTTTGAGAATGTTCCCCAATATGTGCCACATTTTCTGACATGTTATTAGCTGCTGGTATGATATTTTAGTATGGCGGAAATCCTCCTCCGGGTACCCCCTCTTCACCTGGTATTAGCCTGATATCCGATACCAGTATTGGAATTGGTTCATCCCTGGTATAGAACCGTACAAGGGCTGGACTCTGAAGAGAAAGTGCTGGATGGCCTGAAGGACGGCCAGCAGAAGGACACTGAGGTCTTGTTGCTTCACGCCGGCTCAGTGGAAAAGGGAAGATTGCCACCTAGTGAGAAACCTCCCCCGAAGGACTCGTCTGTGACTGGTGACCTGTATGATGGAACCTCCCCCTGATCATCAATCTTTACATTTTCTCTGGGGTGACAGTGGTTCAGGAGGTAGAGCGGTCGTCTGGTAATTGGAAGGTTCCCGGTTTGATTCCAGCTCCTCCCGGCAGCATGTCAAAGTGTCCTCGGGCAAGGCACTTATAATAACTTTATTTGTATAGCACTTTTCATACAGAAATTGCAGTTCAAAGTGCTTCACAACAGTATAAAATACAGGCATAAGCGAGCATTAAAAAGATAGAGAGGTAGCAAGGTAACTTAGGTAAGGTAAGGTAAACCTCCTAACTGCTACCGATGAGCAGGTTGGCACAGTGGCGGCCGCTGGGTACTTCGCCACTAGGGGCGCTATACCAAATATTTTGCAAACATGTACAGTACAGTACTGTACCACGCAAGACTCATGGCAAGACGTGAGCGATTCGACTCACGCTCACGGCAATGAATCGGCTCTTATGAACGAGTCGCTCAGCTGTTACTACAACAACACACAACCAGTCAAATAAAGTATAGTCTAGACTCTAATTCACAACTTGAAACACAATATAAATAGAAAAGTTAGAAACAAAACTCGCCCGTCTCCAAACACAGGCAGATCTCTCCCTCTCTCCTTCTCTCTCTCACACACAGCGCGACGTGGAATCGATTCGTTACACAATCAGACCTATTATATACCAAGAATAACTTCAGTATGAGTACAGGGCTGTACACATATTTTGCATATTGTTAAACGAGCCAAGGCTAGCTATTAAACTATCGATATGAATCGAAAATCTGGGACCCTGATGTAAACAAGACAAACGTCTTTCTCTGGTCTGCATCCCCTTAACAATTGTGTGTATTGAGCCGTACTGTATTGTACCCATTCTGCAATCTGTTAATAAAGTTCTCATTCATTCATTCATTCAAACATAGACAATATTGAACAAGCCATAATCCACGTATTTTCAATCCGAGAGAGCTGCAGTAGTTAAATCAATGAGCCATCGATAAATAAACAATCAGCAATGTCTCGCTTCATGAATGGCCAGCAGTAGTACTGCTCCTAAAAAAACTATTTACAACCGTTAACGTTAAGCCAGTTAGCCCGCACCAGCCTAGTAGTACTACTAACGTTAGCTCCCAGAACGATAGCCAGTTAGCCCGCACCAGCCTAGTAGTACTACTAACGTTAGAGAGAGAGAGAGAGAGAGAGAGACTCACTGTTTAGTTGAAACGTCCAGGGCAGGAAACGTGTATAATCCGCCATATAGCTTGTTAGCCAAGTGTTAGCTCAGCTGAGCTCGTCGACGTTAGCACAACACTCAACAAGTACATTCCTTTGTCAATTTCCGCTCGAACAGACTGCAAACTACCTGGCGTTCTATCGCCATGCTCTAAGACAAACTCTAACCTTAACCAACTTTGAAAGAGTGCCTAAGCTTAACAGTCTAAAGAACTTGCAGTCACAGCACGGCACGCTCTAAGACAAACAACAGTCCTAGTACCAGGAACCAAGCTAGAAGCTAGAATTGGAACATTAGAAATTGGATTCGGCCAATCAGAGATCGTCTCTGTGAAATTCTGCCATAGAAAAAAATACTGGCGTCGGCCAATCAGAGAGCGTCTCCGCGAAATGCGGCTATGGAAATTCTCACGGAAGTTCACGCTGCTTTCTAGACCGCTTCAAATCGCGCTCGGATTCCAACATAATAGTCATATTTCAACGCACAACGCCGTATGCACTGATTGGCTGTGACGGAGACAGCGATCAAACTGTGACGCGCAGTCAGAGCGCTATCGCTTCTTGCCCGGGCGAGAAATACGAAAAAATAAAAAAAAACGTCACTTCCTGCCCATGAAAACGCTGTTTTTTTAATTTAGATAATAACGTTATATTGTGCATTGGAAATACAAACATACTTAAAATGAGTAAATATTATTCATTTTAAACATGTTTATATTATTTATAGGGATATAAAACAAAAAACAAAAAAAACAAAAAAAATTTCTTCTTCTCTCATTTAACAGGTGGGTCGGCGCCCTAGCGCCACCAGTGGCGAGCCGCCACTGGGTTGGCACCTTGCATGGTCGCCTCCGCCGTTAATGTGTGAGTGAATCGGTGAATATGAGGCATAAACTGTAAAGCACTTTGGATAAAAGCGGTACAGTATATAAATGCATTCAATTTACTGCATTCTCTTATTTTAAATGAAGGATTCAGGAGGTGTGTGTGTGTGTGTAGGGGGGTTGTTACTCTTATTCATAATGCACAATTGTCTTATCATCACCCTGGTTTTAGGTTGAAAAGATCGTCCTCACCCCACACTGTTAAGTACGTCTGGTGGTTTGTGTTTAAAGGTGAACTCTTTAGATGAGAACCATGTAGACTCAACCACGAATACCCACATGCACTTAAGCGCTGTGATTTAATAGATGAGTCTACGTGGTCCTCGCCGCTGGCCCGTCGAAGCAACTCAAACTTTAAATGACAGGATAAATGGTCAAATGGTGCATTTATATAGTGCTTTTATCCAGAGTGCTTTACAATTTTGTTCCTCACATTTTTACATATTCACTCACACATTCACAGACCGACGGCAGAGGCAACCATGCAAGATGCTAACCTGCTGGTAATCGGAAGATTCCCGGTTCAATTCCCTCTCATCCAGGGCAGTTTGTCAAAGTGTCCTACTGTCCTTGAGCAAGGCACTTAACCCCTAATTTCTCCGGTTGAGCAGGTTGGCACCTTGCATGGTTGCCTTGGCTGTCAGTGTGTGAATGTGTGAGTGAATGGGTGATGTGAGCAACAAAATTGTAAAGTGCTTTGGATTAAAGCACTATATAAATGCACCATTTACCAAGAGGGCAAAAATCTGTACCAAATCGGCGATCAAATTAGTTTCAAAGGAAATGCACCTATATCGTTGAATTGGGTGTATGCAAAATATTACTCATAACCAACTATTAAGCTTGTCTGAACATTTAGGAGTTATGCAGCTATCAGAAAAGTAAACAGACTATGGTGTCTTTTCTGCGTAAGGAAACCATCTCTTTATGGCCGCGTTCCATGGACACAGTGACTAAACGGACGCTGTGAAATTGAATTATTTAACTTTTTTTCCAATTCATCTAATTTTGGTTCTTATTTATAAAAGCATAGCACCGGTTATTTTACTTCCAGTTTTGGGCAGAGATGTTTGGCGGTGGAACGTTGACCAATTCTCTGCATATAGGAGCGTGCCTGAGACAGCCCCATACTTTTGAGTCAGAGAGACTTGAGCCCTTGATGTTGGTTCTTGGGCATAGGTGGCGGTTATATAAGGCCAGGCTAGGCTATGCCGACCCAAACCAGCAGCCCCAGTCTGCGCATTATTATAGGCAGCCTAGGCTACGGTGTGTGTGTGTGTGGGCTGCTGCAGCCCGGTGGTGACAATACGCAAGGGTCGGCCAACCAAGGTGTCAATGGCAGTAGGTGTCGTGGCCGTTTAACATTCCAGACTGCAGGCAGTAACCAATCACGCCGCATCATCAAACTAACCGATGCCAGTCTGGTCTTCAAAATCCTCCATGGTCTAGCCCCACTCCCACTTTCCGATTTTTTCACCTCCAGGTTCACCAGAACTGTTGTACCGGGTGACTTGGCTGTTCCATTAAGGACAAGTACATTTAGCAAATCAGCCCTCTCCGTGAGAGCTGCCAAGACCTGGAACTCCATTCCAAGTTACATGCCGCCTGGGCATAACACGGATCACCTGAGGCCAAGGGCTTGCTCTACGAGGGCATGATGAGACTGAGTCAGAGTTAATCAAACCGTGGAAACTTTTTAGAGCTACTATGTACATTGTTTTCAAAGCATGATGAGATCCAAATTACGGAAAACGTTTCCTTCATTGTCGTCGGCACCGCAACTTGTGAACGGTCTTTCCCAATGAGGCGCATCCGAAACTGGCTAAGAAGAACAACAATATGCGCCAGGAGAGACAGTCAACTCTGAGTCCGCTTCACATTGAAAGTGATCTCACAGACAAACTTAAAGCAGAAAAGATCATTGATGCGCGAAACGTCGCATTTTTATTTTGTTGCATTAAGGTAAGACAATGGTTAATCATATTGGATGCCTTCATTTGAACAATTAATTTGCACTATATGAAATGAGTGGGGCTCGCTGTAGTAGACTGAACTCTCCACGCACAAGCACACATGAGCACACACACAACACACACACTGTACACGCTCACACACTAGCAGCCACTTTAACATGAGCACACACACACTCCTGCTGCACACGCTCACACTACGGACACTTTACAGAAGGAAAGATCACTTTAAGAATGTACAGATACCGATATGCCTACTTTGTTTACTTGTTTATTGCACTATGTCGCTCTATTGGTTGGACTCTTATATTACATTATTACTTGTATTATGCACATTGTTGCGGGCGAGACCCCCCGCATTTCACTGTATACCTGTATGCCGTGACAAATAAAACTCTTGTATCTTGTATCTTGTAGCCTAGTGGGTTGTGTGTATTGTATGAAATCAGAACCTGGACAGCACCGTTTGCGTGCACCGTTTGCGTGCAAGCAAAAAAGAAAAAGGAAAAGAAAAATTTTGCGCCCTCCGTGCGAGTCCTATCCCCTCTATAGCCTACCCTAAAGTCCAGCTCACCCGCCGCCTATGTCCTTGGGAACTAATCCTTAAAGCTAGAATCTGTAATGCAGTCAAACAGCACTATGTTTATATGTTTTGTTTTGGGTCTGATATGTGCCAGTAGGTTGGAGTTTACTAACTTTATAATACTGTGAATAGCAACCCCTTCCCTACATCCATACTCAACTCCAACCCACACACCAAACAAAACATGTAAACAAAGCACAATACCAATCGGGGTTCTTTTGCGTAGAGGTCACTGTTTTTAGTTGTTGTTTTCTTTGCCTATAGAGGTGGCTGGGATGAACCGATTTTTGTATCAACCGTACTGCAAACAGGTGTTTTTTAGTGTGGCGCAGGCAGATGAGAGATCAGCCACTCCTCTGTCAGTCGGCTTCTGTCGTCGGGCAGATGTCTGGGCAGCGCCGTGCCCCCCCCCCCCCCCCCCCCCCCCCCCCCCCCCCCCCCGACACGCTGTACTGCCCTACTTCCTCTTCAAACTGGACGATAGAGGCGGAGGCAATAAAGCCTGTTTGCTCCACCAGGCCGCAGGTGTTCCCGGCAACAACACCTTCAAGATAACCAGGCCGGTGAGCTGGGAATCTTATCGGCTCGGATCCTGACTGAGCAGCTTTCCATTTCTGCCCTGGCTTTTCAGAAGGTCCGGCCCAGAGTCAACACGCTGAGGGGATAACCACTGACACGTTAGATGGATTGCCCGTCCAGATAACGCCTTTGCACTCGTCCCTCCTCTTCCTCGCCCGTTCCCTCTCTCTTTCTTCCTTCTCTCTCTCTTTCTTCCTTCTCTCTCTCTTTCTTCTGTCTCTCTTTCTCTCTCTCTTTCTTTCTTTCTCTCCGTCTCTCTCTCTCTCTCTCTCTTCTCTCTTCTCTCTTCTCTCTTCTCTCTCTCTCTCTCTCTCTCCCTCCCTCCTTCCCGTCTGGCCCACGTCGACTGTGAAACAAGGCAAAGTTCACCAGAGCCCAGTGTTGTTTGCCTTGACTGTAGAAAAGTCAGCCAGGCTCGTAAAAGCCTCCATCCTCCATGGTTAACAGTTGTTTAATTAGTGATAAAAGCCTGGCTGTAAAGCAATTGTGATGTCATTGGGACGGCCAAAGGGATGAGTGTGTGTGTGTGTGTGTGTGTGTGTGTGTGTGTGTGTGTGTGTGTGTGTGTGCGATAGAGACGAGAGACATAGGAGGAGCTAGATTAAAGGTAGAATATGTAACATTGTCAAACAGCGACCTCTAGGTATTGGTATTGCGCTTTGTTTGCATTTTAGTTTTTTTTGTCTGATGTGTGGGTTGGATTTAGCGGGCATAGGGGAGGGGTTGCTACTGGTGGCCACACCTCAGGTTCTGCAAACAGAGGTCTAGAGAAATTCACAGCATAATAACTTACTAAAGTCCACACCCACACGTCAGACCAAAACAAGAAATGTAAACAAAGCGCGAGCGGGGCTCTTTTGCTCAGAGGTCACTGTTCGAGGGCATTACAGATTCTACTTTTAAGTGCACATACTGTATGTATGAGTAGGGCTATCCTACTTAGTCCGCTAATCGGTCAGTTTGGTCTTAAGTCGATCAAACTATTTGTTGATTGATTCAATGTTTTTTATCTAAGTTTGTCCCCCCCCCCCCCCCTCGTGCTGAATGGGGTCAAAGCGAAAGATCATTCTGCACGATTACATGCAAGAAACAAAATTGCACAGATCTGCCGATGAAATTAAATCAACTATTTGATTATTTGACAAAGCCCGACATATGAGTGCGTGACACAGAGTGAGTGTGTACATGAGGATAAAGGAGAGAGAGAGAGAACAATTACATATTTGTGTGTCAGAGAGAGAGAGAGAGAGAGAGAGTGGGCGAGCGAGCGAGCAAGCAAGCAACTACATGTGTGTGTATGTGTGTGTGTGTGTTCATTCCCATGCCTCCCAGCACCAGCTATCCTTTTCTTTTTATACTGGTTTCCATCAAGTTTCAAGTAAAAGTTTTGTGTTATTTCTCACGTATAAAGTACATTCCAGTGGAATGCTTGGTATGTATTGATTGATTGATTGATTGATTGAAAACTTTATTAACAGATACAGGTACAGTACAGTACAGCTCAATACATACAATTGTTAAGGGGATGCATACCAGAGAAAGACTTTCATCTTGTTTACATCAGGGTCCCCCATTTTCAATTTATCATAACATATATGACATACAAGCGGCACGGTGGTGTAGTGGTTAACACTGTCGCCTCACAGCAAGAAGGTCCAGGGTTCGATTCCCGCTTGGGGACAAGGTTTCCATGATGCCAGGTACCCAGGTGGGGTATCTCCCAGGCCTTTCTGTGTGGAGTTTGCATGTTCTCCCCGTGCTCGCAAGGGTTTCCCCCCGATAAGATAAACCCAATGGAAAAACATGCACAACAACAGATCGCTAACGCTGTGGTGTCCTTGACGAAGACGGACAGGAGCACTTGGATTGGTCCCCTGGCGCAGCTCACGTTGACGCCTGTCTGCTCCCGGCTGCCCTTGGGGGGGAAGGACGACGGGATGGGTTAATCGCAGAGACGAATCGCATCGGCGATCCTACAGAGACAATGCATGCGCGTGTGTTCCGGTGTGTGTGTGTGTTGAGGATAATTGCATGCCAATTAAAGACCTCTGAGCAGGTCCTGCATTATTATTACACATGACATACAGATAGACAGTACTGCTACATCTATACATTTATGACATACCAGATTTGCAAATACAGTACTGTTTGTTACTGTTTGGTACTGTATGAGCCCTCTGAGAATGTGCTTCATACAGTAAAAAAAGTAAAGAGAATAAAGTCCAAACACTATACAACATATACTATATACAAACTAAAGTACAACCTAAAGTACAAAATGCAAACAATGAGGTACAAAATGCAAAAATTAGGTATGGATGTAGTGCAATCTTCAAATAAATTCTCCCTGTTCAGTGTCCAGTGTGACGCCATTGATCTGCTCAGTGTCCACATCCTGTCAGCAGGCCTTACAAAGCCTTGGGCGTCATCACAAAGCACACACAATTATCCGGTGCTGAGAACACGACGACTCCACGGTGCATCTGAAACAAGCATGTCCTCTCCTCTCTCCGCTGTGTGTCAAACCCCCCGTTCTTAATCAGTTGCAGGAGCTGAGTGAGCGGCTCGTGCTACGCTGCTGCCATCACGCGGACGTGGAGGCCCTCCTGAGCGACGTCGACCGCTCCGTGGCGTCGAGCAGACGCGCCTTTCGCCAACTGGAGCGCGAGCGCCTCGCCGGACCGCGGGGGGTCGACTGGGACGGGATACAGCACCAGGTCGGTGGGAACCCTCGCGGCCTCTGTGCTCGACAAAAATACCATGTGTTTGCGTCAAAGAGGGACTCGTAAATATGTCTAATCACAGACTTTTTTTTTTATCCACTTTTTCTCCCATTTTCTATATTTTCTCCCATCCCAATTTCGTATCATCCAATTCAACCCTCCCCTGTCACGAACGCTGTTTCTTGCCTCCCACAAGCCGGCTGCAATGTGGACTAAGTCATACATAGCACAAGTCCCCTCCGGTACTTGAGGTAACAGCAGTCGCATCTTTTCACCTGCGCAGCTCGATCTCTCAGTGGCGAGGAGTAACGCGTGGGAGGCTCACGCTGCCCCCGACACTTCCTGATTCTACTGCGCAGGCGCACCAACCGACCTGTAGGAGTCGCTGTCCACAACGCCCGATCCCCACCCATCAGTTTCCCACCCCCTAATACGGCCAATGTGTATTAGTATGAACGACCAGCTAAACTGAAAGCAATGTGGAGCGCTGGGCTCGAACAGGCAAGCCCAGCGTCTCCGTCATTCGTGGCGAGCGCCTTGCCCACTACGCCACGTAGCCGCCCATGTCTAATCACAGACTTATCTCCCCCCTTCATTGTGACAACGTTGTTGTGCATGAGTAGACGCATGATGGCCATGGAACTGAGCCTGATGGTGGCGCTAGAGGAAAAGTCACCAGAATCGATAGGCTTCTTCCTCTAGGAGTCATGAATGTACACAGCAAATGAGAAAACATTTTAATTAAAGGTATTCGAGATACACCAATTTTTAAATAAATGTTTGGCCTGATGGTGGCGCTATGGGAAAAGGTGCCGCGGAACCAAAATCAATAGAGTTCATCCTCAAGGTGTTTGCATCAAAGACGGCCTCATAAATATATCTAATCCCAGACTTATTCCCGCCTCGTAGCCCAGCCTTTTACCCGACATGTTGGCGCTTGCCTTAGAGCGCGATGGCATCGCAGCTGCTATATAGAGAGTACAAAACTCTCCAAAGGTGATCATTCACTTTTGCCAATGAATAGCGGTGGGGTAGGCTAATAATCCTCTTTGTAAAAAAAAAAAAAACACCCGCCAGTCTGATCAGCGCACGCTAAGGCTTTTCATCGCCTCGCCTCGGCCGCGCAGGAACTGAAAAGACGTGTAGATTTGCAGTTCCGCAGGCTCCATTGTGTGTAGCGCACATGGCTTTCATGGCAGCCGGTGGTGGGGAGGAGGGGTCTGGTGTGAAAAGGTGGCGCTCAGGGCAAGGGGGGGTGGCGCTCAGGGCAGGGGGGGGGGGGGGTGGCACTCAGGGCGGGGGGGGCGCTCAGGGCATGGGACACTTAGGGCATGGGGGGGGAGCGCTCAGGCGTGGCCGCTCAGGGCAGGGGACACTCAGAGCAGGGGACACTCAGAGCAGGGGACACTCAGAGCAGGAGACACTCAGAGCAGGAGACACTCAGAGCAGGGGACACTCAGAGCAGGGGACACTCAGAGCAGGAGACACTCAGAGCAGGGGACACTCAGAGCAGGGGACACTCAGAGCAGGGGACACTCAGGGCAGGGGACATTCAGAGCAGGGGACACTCAGAGCAGGGGACATTCAGAGCAGGGGACATTCAGAGCAGGGGACACTCAGAGCAGGGGACACTCAGGGCAGGGGACACTCAGAGCAGGGGACACTCAGAGCAGGGGACACTCAGGGCAGGGGACACTCAGGGCAGGGGACACTCAGGGCAGTGGACACTCAGGGCAGGGGACACTCAGGGCAGGGGACACTCAGAGCAGGGGACACTCAGAGCAGGGGACACTCAGAGCAGGGGACACTCAGAGCAGGGGACACTCAGGGCAGGGGACATTCAGAGCAGGGGACACTCAGGGTAGGGGACACTCAGAGCAGGGGACACTCAGGGCAGCGGAACACTCAGAGCAGGGGACACTCAGCCTTGACACCGGGTAGCAAAAGGTGAGGTGGTGTTTTCACCACACACCTTGCTCCTGGGAGCAAACACTGTAAAGGAGTCGTTTAAAGAGGCGCACAGTGTTGGTGGTGTCTGAATAAAGGAAGCTGCCTTTGGGTTAATTATTATCGGCGGAGCTTCTGCAGACTCCAGTTTTTACAGGGTGTAGCTGATAAACATCTCTCTGGTCTCGACAGCGGGTATATCCCCTGAACGGCCCGGATTCTAACCGCTGGGGAGTAGTTCATGTTCAGGTGAACAGGCTGGGGGAAGTAGGGGAAAAACTAGTTTTCCCAATAATTCAAGATGGCAGAAATTCAATCACAGGTCCTTGACAAAGGTCCTTGACAAAGTTGTTGTGAATGAGAAGACATTAACGGATTAGGAGATACACTAATTATAAAATGTAATGCCTGATGGTGGTGCTAAAGGAAAGGTCATGGGGTCACCAAAATCAATAGGTTTCTTCTTCTAGCGGTCATGAATGTACACAGCAAATACAAATATTTTAATAAAAGGTATTTGAGTTATCGCATTCAGAGTTGGTGGTGGCGGTCGGGTTAAATCCAGTGGTAGAAAGTAAATAAGTATTTTTACTCAAGTACCGTACTTTTGAGGTACAGTACTTGTACTTTTCATTTTAGGAAACTTTGTACTTTCACTCCACTATATTTAGTTTTACTCCACTACATTTATCCACTACTAGTTACTTTGAAGAAAAAGAATTTGCATAGAAAACATGGCAAGAATTGATGAAGATAATGTACTTTCAAATAGTTGTTGAATGTAATCAGAGCAGGATAACTGGACCACATACCACTTTAACCTTTAGAGTTTAGAGGTCAATGGTTCGACGATTGAACGCTCCTAAGCACTGGAATACACAAACATCATGTAGAACGCATACTTTTACTTTTGATACTTACGTACATTCAATATCAAATACTTTTCTACTTTTACCTAAGTAGGATTTTGAATCGAGGACTTGAATGGGCTTTACTTAAGTAAGGGAACTGTGTACTTCTTCCACCACTGGGGAAATCCATAATATCCTAGGCACTGTCGTTTGGGGATATTATGACCCAGCCAGGTCAATGGATTTTGTCTGTGCATTGTTGCATACGTGCATTACTTGGGTATCCGGTGAGAAACTGTTTAGTAACAGCTTATGAGAGACTCGCTCATCAACAATTGAACCCATTCCAAAGCCTCTGTGATGAGGGTGGCCAGTTGAGCGAACCACCAGTCTGTGACGTATCCTCCGTTTCCACCCGTCGACAGGTCATCCAGAGAGACGTCAGGGACTGTCCCATCTGCCTCACCTCGCTGTGTGGCCCTGGCCAGGGCACGGGGGGGGAGACGACGGCCACCCAGGACCAACGCAGACGCGCCGTGCTCCTGTCCTGCTCACACCTCTTCCACCAGCGATGTTTGGAGGCATTTGAGGCCTTCTGCGTGGACAGTGGGCCCACCTGCCCGGTCTGCCGATCGGTCTACCACAAAAGACTTATCTGAGTCAAAAGTTGTTTCCTCAAGATTTGTTTCACTTACCTCCGTAGAGATAAATGTGGCTTAAAAATGATATAAAAGTAATAAAAGCTTCCTGGTCGCGTGAACACTTAAGGTAACTAACTTGCGTTCAGCGTTTCTCTGATTGGCCACGACGGCCACGTGACCGCGCGCTAGCACGCCCCCTTACGCACGCCTGCCGCTCTGACTGTGTGTTGCAGCGCGCGGCAGAGTGTTCTCGCCTTCCTCAATTTATACACATGGAAGTAGGGGTGGACGGTATAAACGGTATACGGTATAAACGGTATGAATTTGCTCTACGGTATGGATTTTGAGTATACCGTGTAACCGGTAGTGCAGCTCTAAAATAGCAATGACGTCATGTAACCACAGCGCGACTATTTCACTGGCATTTGCCCCTAAAAATAGATAGAATTAGTCATAGATAATAGATATGTGCGAACTGGAAAAAGTTATTTAGGAGGCTTCGCGCAGTGGGCGTGCCAGCCCCTACCGCACGCATGTAAACACGGGTCTAGTGGGACGGGACACGGGAGCTGTCGGCGTCTCCCTGAGCTAACGTTAGCTTAGCTACCGTTACAAAATGACCCAGTCAACTATTCACTTTTAGTTTAATACATGATGGGGCATTGTCTAACCGAACGGTATCTAGTCGGCCAGCTACCGATAGCTCCTGACATCAACAAACGCTCCACAAAGTCTAGTACTAGAGACGTGTATGCTACCTGTTAGCTCACGTTAACACAAGTTAGTTCACCGTTCAAAACGAAATGTCCCATTGAACTAAATAATTCACTGAGGCGTTGTATTAACGTTATATATGCAGTAGCTACAGATAGCTCATGATATCAATGTCTTATAACACTGATTCGATGCGTATTCGAGCTGAGGGCTTGCTAACGTTATAATACCAATACAATAGGGTCCAGGTGCAGCGCCGGAGAATCCTGGCCGTAGCTCTGCTCGAGGCTACTCGAGTATAGGTCCAGGTGCAGCTCCGGAGAATTCTGGCCGTAGCTGGAGGCTACTAGAGTACACACAGACAGTGGAGCTTGTTGCGTGGTGGCGATGTCTCGCAGATAATACCAGTACAAGTCTAATTATATAATATATATATTTTATAAAAAAAAAAGAAAATTTATAAAATAAAAAAAAAAATTTATCAAAAACGATGATACCGTGATATATACCGTTACCGTCTATGCTTCAAATTATACCGTGATATACATTTTAGACCATACCGTCCACCCCTACATGGAAGTATTGACTACGCCGTAACGAATCATTAAAAAAATATACCGTTAACTGGAATATGTTGTGCCTTTACACGTATGTTGGATTATGTAATTGGTTTGTCATGACAAACAAATAAAAAAAATCACGATTTACCCGGTGGCTACAACAACACACAGTGACTACATGCAGTCACTGTGTGTTGTTGTAGCCACCGGGTAAATCGCTCCCCCTTAAGCTCCAGGAGAGAGGAGAGAGGCTGAAAACCCGCAGTTCTTGCCCGACTGATGGGAGCTGAATCCCGGATCCGATTTGTCTGATGAATACCCCCAAAACATGGAGGTCCCAAATGCATGGAAGTATTGACTGCGCCGTAACGAATCATTAAAAAAAGATACCGTTAACTGGAATATGTTGTGCCTTTGCACATATGTTGGATTATCACAACATATTCCAGTCTTCCATGCGTATAAATTGAGGAAGGCGAGAACACTCTGCCGCGCGCTGCAACACACAGTCAGAGCGGCAGGCGTGGATAAGGGGGCGTGCTAGCGCGCGGTCACGTGGGCGTCGTGGCCAATCAGAGAAACGCTGAACGAAACGCTGAACGCAAGTTAGTTACCTTAAGTGTTCACGCTTCCTGGTCCCCTCCACACATAACGTTAGGTTATGGCTATAACCAAGTTCTGTTAGTTAGGGGTGACGCTTGGCATCACCTACTGCACTCCCTCGCGTACGTGCACGCGTACTGAATAACATTCCACAAATATACCTTTAATACCAGTATTAGTCTGACCACACCCCTCATCAGCTTACCTTCATAAGCAGGTGTGTGGTCACCTGCTCTCGTCCTTCCCAAGCTTTCACCACAAGGTGAGGTCAAGGGCTGCAGCGGCCGTCTGATGCCAAGCGTCACCCCTAACTAACAGAACTTGGTTATAGCCATAACCTAACGTTCTGTTTCGTTAGGGGCTCTGCTTGGCATCACCTACTGCACAAGGGAGGCCAAGCGGAGCCACTGGCTGACAAATACACCCCGCTGACAGCCCCCCACAACCATCAGAACAGGGAGGGCCGAGCCCCCCCGACCCCCCCTAATGGAGGGCATCCCCCCTATTAGGGGCTTCACGGGAGGGCGACGGACCCGACCGTGCGAAGAGGCACTCAAGCAACCCAACGCACAGGGTGAGCAGACCGTGGCTTGACCCCACGACTACACCCACGCACAACCCGCATGCCACCCGGGAACGAACGTAGGAACAACCTCGTCACTGCCCCCAGAATCACGGGGTCAAGGCCAAACCCAACCCCGTGGCAAGGCGCCAAAACGCAAGAGAAGAGCGTAAAAATGGAAGACCAGCCCCAGCACCCCGCACTCGGTATTCCCAGGAGGTCACCCAACCAAGTACCAACCAAGACCAACCCGTACAGCGGCCGAGATCCGACGAGATCGGACGCGTACAGGTCGGCACGGCCGTAAGCCATTACGACAGTGCAGAATACAACGCACCCAACAAGGGTCCCATAACGCTCAACCCTGTGACACCCGGATCGACCTAGCATTTTTCCCCCTGAAAAAACCCCAAGTCCCTCAGGGTACCAGAACAGCAGATCTGCATCCCCAGCGGACAACGGGTGCAACTGATCTGGACCAGCGCGACCAGAACCAGTCCCGTGCCCTAATCACGCCGACCTGCCAACCCCAGGAGAAGGGGCAGATATGCGCGTTTGATCCCAACACAAAAAAGAAGGCGCCACCCAGACGTGTCGGTATGAACCGCGTCCGGTGGCCCACCCCTAGGGCGTGAGACCCTTCCCCATATGTCCAGACCCATTCCGTCATCATCCCCTGACATGAACGGGAACCCATCGACAACACACAGGATGTCGGAAGAGGAAAAAAACCCCATCCCAATTGCTCCATAAAAACGCTGTTTCACCCAAGCAAACAAGGCGCGCTAGTCAGCCAATGGCCCAAAAGCACATCCTGAGCCAGCACTATGTGTGCGTTTGGACATACCCACATCAACAATAGGCCGTTTAGACCACCATATTGAATCCCCAAGACGCCCAGGGAAACGACAAGAGGGGCGAGATGCAATCAACTCCATGAATGAATGAATGAAAAAATTTACCCAACAGACTGCAGTACAGGAATACACACAATAGGATAAGGGGAGGCAGACCTGAGAAAGACGTTAGTCTTGTTTCCATCAGGGACCCTCATTTCCAATCCATCAAGACACATTCAACTCTTTATAAAAATAAAGAAAAGGCATCACCCGTATGACCCAACTGCACAGCTGGGAGTAAAAACCCTGTTTTTCACATGATTTTAATCCAGTCACTCCTTTTAATCAGAGTGTAAGACCAGACCCTCCCAGAAACACCTTCCCACATGAGACTACGGTCAAGAAAAAAGATATGTAAACTGTGAGACACGTGACCAAAAGACTCAAGTTTGACACATAAACCGGGCGCAGCAGGCCTGTAAGCCCTGCGCCCAACCTCGACATCTTTAAGACACCAGCTCATGGAAGGCGTCGCCATAGCAACAACGCTACAACGGGCGGGGAAAACCCACCGGATCCTGTCATAACAGGAGTCGGTAGAATACCCCTTCCCCCCCCCTGTCAAGCACTGGCTTGGCCCTGACTGGCTCAGCAGAAAAGATCAAAAAATCCCCTAAAACCAATCAAGTGGGAAAGGAGGGGTTTATTCGACACCCCCTCCCGAAAACACACCCTTTATCCCTACACACAGAAACACAACCGTAGCCATCTTGAAAAACCTCCGGTAGAAAGCAATGCATAGCATAAGCTAATACAATGCCTGCTACCCACAAAAAGTGTAAAAGGTTTTACAACAAAACACAAGTCGCCTGTGCGTGAATCCTATACCCGTTGCCTATGTCATACATAGGAAAAAACGCCGAACGAGAGTAACGGCTAGGCCGTGAAAAGTGTGCGTACGAGCATTACTGCAACTAGACAACACAGCATTGTGAAAACACATATACTTAGTTAAAGCAATGGAATAACACCAGTTCTAATTGCATGTGGAGCATCAAGCTAAATAGAACCTATTACCGAGTGTAAGTTGCAGACCTTGCTTAACCTCGTAACACAACACAACTCACCCCCCAACGTAAACAGGGTAGATCCATATATACACAACCCCACCATATGATTTGTTTGAAGAAACACACAGTTTGTTCGGCCAAAACACAGTCCCCCTTATGTCGGGGAACTTTTTTATTAAATACTAATCAAGTTTAAGGCACAATATCATAGAGGGGCCGGGAAGGGTGTAGGAGAGGGGATACAGAGGGGAAAAAGTCACTCCTAACGGCGTCTGCCACCTCGCGCCGCTCGAGTCTTGCCACCCCGGGGAGCCCCGGAGGGACGGTAGGTTACAGTCTGCTGGACACGACGTTCCCTACCGTCTCCTCCGATCTGGGATGGGCCGTCGGTGGCCGAAGCGCCGTTTCGTCCCCTGGCCCTCTTGGCAGGGCCAGCAGCGGCGGCGGAGGCAGTGGTAGCGGCGACGGAGACAGCTCGACGTCGCGGAAGCCTTCTGCCCCCACCGGCAAGGACGGGAGGCGGAAAATGGGGTTGGAGGATGGATCTCTCCTCTGCCATCTCTCTGCATGTTGAGGTCATCAATTGCAGGGCCTTCCCGAACAGGCCAGCGTCGGAGAGGGCGGCCGTCAGAAGAGGGGCTCTCTTCTTCTCTGGCACACGGGCCTGCTCCAGCCAAAGGTGACACTGGCCCAGGGTGGCCAGGGCGCGCACTTTCCCCATGGCTATGGCCAGCACCTGGGAAAGGTGCAGGACAGCTCCCGCAGCCTGGGTGATCTGATCGCATTTTACCTCGGTCAGATCCGTGCCGCCCGTCATTATCCCCGATACAAATCTAGCCAGGTGGGCGATGTTAGACGCCGCAGCCAGCGATTGTGTACCAGCGATGAATGACTGGTCACCCCAATAAGCCAATCGCCTAGCCGACTTCCCCTGGAGGACCGGCTTGCATAGGTGTTCCCACACCATATCCGGACAGAGGAGCGCGGCCATCGGATTGTCAAGCCGAGGCACGCCCTCCCCCATACCTTTGACTAACCCCGACACCCGCGTAACTGGTATGTAGGCGGGAGTTAGTCCCATGATGTTGGACACCGCCTGACCCCGACGAACATAGGCCCCCATCGATGGGAAAAATGGGTAGACAACGTCCACCCCTCTCACTGGGGGACGCTGCCAGGGATGGCCTATGAGGTCATCAGGAACAGGTGCAGGCAATGGCAGCGGCAGCGGCACACCGTTTTTTGCGGTGGCGGCTACCGCCATGAGCTCGGGAAACAAGGCCCGCAGTTCCCCCTGCGAACTTTCCTCCACCGACCCCGCATCCCTCGCATACAGCAGGCTGCAACTGGTCAAGGAGCCACAATCCGATGCGGCCGACAGTAGGGCATCCTGCTGATGAGGCCAAGGTGGTTCCTCGACATCCTCGAACAAGGCGCCCCATGGAGCCATTTCTCCCCCCTCCGGGGTCTCCGGAGGAGGGATACTCTCCTCCACGGGACCATCATACAAGAATCCGTCCGCCTCTTCCATGAAGTCCTCAGTTTCCATCAGAAATCCAGAGTCGGACGCATCCTCGCTGGTCTCCAGCAGCTCCCCAAACCCAGGCCGTTCGCGTCTGCACGCCACCATCTTGCGACGCGAGCGAGCAGACGCGAAAAGTTTGCGTCGCAAATCCTCCGGCTCCAAAACAATCCCCCGTTCATCAACGGGCGATTCCCCAGAACCAGAGGAACCAGAGTCGAGATCAGGCCATCGCCGGAGCGACGGCACCGAACCCTCGGCTCGTCGGTGAGGAAAACTATCCACCGGCAGTCTCCCGGGCTGAGTCGGCAACCACGAGAGTGGCAACAGCCCAGCACCGAGGCGCACGACGGAGGCGGGAATGGAGAACCAGTGGTGAAGAGTAGGTCTAGCGGGTCTACTCTCCGCGGAATACATTATGACCCAAACCTTTTCTTACACAACAAAGTGAGAGAAGAAAAGATTAAGCACAATGTAAACCAGTCACAACTCTTTTCAACTAACAACATGTCAAGTGGGGTACTACCGAGGCACTTCCTTGTGGTGAAAGCGAGAAGGAGGAGAGCAGGTGACCACACACCTGCTTATGAAGGTAAGCTGATGAGGGGTGTGGTCAGACTAATACTGGTATTAAAGGTATATTTGTGGAATGTTATTCAGTACGCGTGCACGTACGCGAGGGAGTGCAGTAGGTGATGCCAAGCAGAGCCCCTAACGAAACAGAACACTTGTGTTTGGTTTTTCCACCAAACATTTTAAACTACTACCCCTTTGCCCTCATTGAGAATGCAAGGATCTTACATCTTCCCTCAAGCCCGTTAATAGGTTCACCAAAAGTTTGTTTCACCCAAACTCAACACTTGATTTGTGCATAGATCACTAGATGATCTACACAAGATGTATCAACTTGTATGTTACAAGCTTTAGTCCTATCCCACTTGGACTACTGCCCAACAATTTGGTCGAGCGCTTCAAAGCGGGATCTGGAGAAACTTCAGCTCACTCAGAAGAACAGAGCGGCATGTCTCGCCCTCCGCTGCTCTGTGAGGAGCAGTGTTGGGGGAATGCATGCCGCTCTGTCTTGGCTTAGAGTGGATCAGAGGCTGGCATGCAGCCTTGTAAAAATTCTGTTTAATATTTATAAAATTGGTAAACCTAAGTCTTTGTGGTCAGAACTACAACCCACCAATACTAGACATGGCTATGTCACCAGACACGCTGTGGGTCTTCACTTTACTCTACCTCTACCAAGAACAAATGCACTTAAGAGAACCGTAATGTATAGAGCTGCTGCATACTGGAATTGTATACCTGTGAAGATAATGATGATCAGCAACAAATGTACTTTTAAGAAAAAGTTGAAGGATGCTGTTATGAATGGTGAAATACAGTTGAGTTACTGATTTATTTAGTTAGTATTGTATTTGTGGTTGGAGCCTTTGTGTGTTTTTTTGTGTGAGATTTTGAAGATGTTGAGAATGTGCTTAGGCTAAGGTGTTTCTTATGTTTTTATTGTTTTTTTGTTACTGTAATGTTGTAGGTTGTGTGTTAGGACCCCAGGAAGAATAGTCTTTCACCCATGGGTGAAAAGACTAATGGGGATCCATAAATAAACAATAAACAACTTATAATACAAGTTTCACGTTAGCAGTTAACATTTCCTGGATGACAGTGTGGCCAGCTGAGCAATAACAACCATGATAAATGTCCAGGATTAGTTGTGTGTCACAAGGCGGCTCAGATTTTGAGGAAAACCGCGAGAAAATGACTAAATCCAGATGCCACTGCCATTGGAAAGAGGAGCTTTTTCCCTATCCATAGATGTATGATTTGACCATAATAAGGTCACAGTCAAATTCAAATGTTTTATGTATAATTCAAATGGATTATAATTTATTACTGTATCTACAAATCCTTCTGTTTAAAGGGGAGATGAAGCATAGCGATAAACACATAGTCATAGCATCAAATTAGTATTTAGATAAACCACAGAAAAAATCACGTTATAAAAATAAGGCGTTTCTAAGAAAAAACGATTTGTAATGTCCATTTATGTAGCATTTATGAACATGTGCGCCGCCATTTTGTTGCTGACGTCACGGTGTTGGTTTGGTGTACGTATACACTGGTGGTTAGCTGCATAGTAAACTGTCGGGTCAGTCAAATGTTGCCTACCAAACAACGGGACCGCGGTGGTTCTTTTTGTATTGCTCCTGGCTGTTCAAACAAATTTTACCGTGTGAAAGAGAGAGGAAAGTGGTTAATTTCCACAAACTACCAGTGAAAAAAACAGTGTTGTTGGCACGTTGGCTCAGGCTGGCTGCACTCAGGCGGCGCGATCAGCCTGTTGGACAGGGAATGAAGATCTCCAGCGAACACTTCATTGCCTCGGATTATGTTGTTGGGGGTGGGAGGTTTGTCCAGAAGACCACTAATCAGCTGAAGCCTGATGCGGTTCCCTCGGTCTTCGACAGACAGACCGGCGCAGGCAGTTCAGCGTCGGGAGTATTTAGCCTGCTGGCTACCTAGCTCCAGTTCAACCAGCCGGGCGTCGGGACCATTTAACCTGCTGGCTACTTAGCGCCAGGTACCAGCGTTAGCTCCCGGAGCGATGGCTAGTTAGTTAGCACCAGCCCGGTACCGGCGTTAGCTCCCGGAGCGATGGCTAGTTAGTTAGCACCAGCCGGGTACCGGCGTTAGCTCCAGGAGCGATGGCTAGTTAGTTAGCGCCAGCCGGGTACCGGCGTTAGCTCCCGGAGCGATGGCTAGTTAGTTAGCACCAGCCGGGTACCGGCGTTAGCTCCCGGAGCGATGGCTAGTTAGTTAGCACCAGCCGGGTACCGGCGTTAGCTCCCGGAGCGATGGCTAGTTAGTTAGCACCAGCCGGGTACTGGCGTTAGCTCCCGGAGCGATGGCTAGTTAGTTAGCACCAGCCGGGTACCGGCGTTAGCTCCCGGAGCGATGGCTAGTTAGTTAGCACCAGCCGGGTACCGGCGTTAGCTCCCGGAGCGATGGCTAGTTAGTTAGCACCAGCCGGGTACCGGCGTTAGCTCCCGGAGCGATGGCTAGTCTTCCCTTTATTTATTAGCTTATATTTTTTGTACACTTGATCTCAAGAAGAAGAACCTCAATGTTTGCATGGTGTTATTCACCGGCAAAGATGCAAAGAAAATCATAATTTATATTCTCCTTTGTTTCATCACAATTTACTCAAGCCTAGTAACAGATACAATATTTCTGACACTGGGAATACATACCCCCAGGTCCCTAGTTGTTCCTAGATACCAAGAACATGCTAATTGACCTTGTAGAAGTGGAGCAATCTTCCATTTACTTGGGCATGTACCTGTAGGCGAAATTTCTGAAAATAGGGCTACAGCTTAACAGGTTAAAGGAGAATTCTGATATTTTTTAAACATGGGCCCTAATTTTTTTTTTCATTTGGGGTCTAAATGACTAATAGGGACAATGGATAATCGAAAGTGTACGTAACTATCTTTAAGTAGTTTGTACGAACAAATATATAATTTTTTTTTTTTTTTTTTAACCTCTCTTGTTTCTTGAGAGGTGGATCTTACCCCCCAATTAATAGGGATAGAGGCTTCCTTGATTTTCCATCAAGGCTCGCTGTATCTTTTGGGTCTAGTTGTCATTCTTTGTGGCCTATGGCCTCTCGATGTCTTTGCACTCTGACAGGTGTGTCGTCAGAATGTAGTGAAGCCCTCGTTTTCCGTCTGAGTCTCCCTCTCTTTCTCCCGACAGCTGTCGGTCAGGTGTCTCCTCTCTGCCATGCCCTCGATCTCCACCGTTGTTCTCCGCCGATGGTCTTTCTGGCTGAGGGCTGCTCTCAATGACAGCCTCTTTGCTGTCATCCGTTGTCTGGTGCAGTGTGCCACCCTGGGACCACGTGGGCGATCGTGCCAATTGTTGCAGGATCACCAGGTCGTCTCGGCCCCCCGGAGTTTCTGATGCAATGTGGTATATAGCTCCACATCTCTTGTCACTGGCTCCACCTCTCTTGACACGCTTTTGTCATCTCCTGTTGGCGTGTTGGGTCGTTGAACCTCTGTGCATGGTTGCCTGGGAGGATCGCCTTCTCTCTGCTCTGTGTAGTTTCCTTGTGGACACATAATTTGTAGAAACTCCTTGGCCATGTTAGTTGTTCCCTACTCTATCTACTCTCACTCTATGTTCATAAAAACAATACTTAACTAACTATAGTACAGATCATTTCATATTCTGATTCAACCTTGTGTGTGCTTTTCCTTCATTTGTTTTTCCTTTCTTAAATATTCAGTTTTATAATTTCACTTTTTATTCCAGATTGTTTCTCTTCTCCACCAACATACGGTCTGAGAATTCAGCCCTGTTTAACTATTTCTTTAGCTAATTAATCTATATTTTTAGTTATTTCTCCATACATTTAAAATCATTTTTCTGTTGTCCATTTGCTTATAGAATAGTTTCTGATTCAACGTTCTAATTTCCTACTTATTGTTTCTAAAATTAATTGTCCCCGTCTTCAACAATACATGGTTCATCTGTTAACACACTCATCCTGGACGCTGACTCTCACTGTAGTGTTATTTTATTCTGATTAGTGTATTCTAGTGTCTGTTTGATTACCTCAGCTCAGTTGCACATACCTGGCCCATTACTAACTCTATGCTATTTTGAATTGTATACTATGTCTATTGTGCTTTTTATTTAAGTTAGTTTATATTTCCTAATTTTCTTTACCTTGTCTTAATTTTCTATTATTTCACTTTTGTTCTACTTACCTCTCTTGTCCTGTGCACTCTTCCCAGCTCCCACCAGGCAAACGGGGTCCGCGACAAACATCATATTCACTTTGTTTTTATGTCAACTCTCACTGTGTCATGTTTCTATTCTTACTTTATTTGTGCCCTACTCTTAAGTGGCCTTACTCTCTGTGTGTTGTGTATTTATTTTGTCTCTCCTGCCATTAAACATTTTCAGTCAATATGATTATAGTTTGCCAGTTTTGGGCTAACCTAATTGCAGGATGGCTTTTTGCTTTTTCACTCCCACAAGATCTTTGAATTTTTATTCACTTTATCTGGTGCATTATTAGTCCAGAGATATGATAGTGTCCTCAATGCCTATTGCAATTTCTGTGTTTCACTCTCTTCACCTCCCCTTCTCTGTGTTCACTCTTTCAGTGAGTCTTTGCTCACAGTGATTTTTATGGCTCCTGTAATCGTGAATGTGCCTGCCTTAGGTTGCCGCGGGTTTCTCTCCGTGCAGTCTTACCCGTCGTTGGCTATAATGAATTAATTCATTATCATTCTTCCATACCGGCCTGTTTTCAGCGTATCGGTTGGGACCGCGTCGCTTGTTGAGGGGAGGCATATTTGCCTGCTTTGTCATTGTCTGAGTTGAGATTTCTCAACATTTTCCTTTTTGCTCCAGAAGTGTGATGTAGTGAAGTAGGCTTCTCCTATTTCCTTTTCAAATTACTGTTTCAGATTGTTTTTCAGAGACTTCCTTTGTAATTAGGCAGAAGAAGAAAAATGTAACTCCTAATTTGTGTGTGGTGTGTATGTATGTGTGTATGTATGCATGTTTTTATATTGCTTCTAATATAGTTCTTGTCTCTCTTACACAAACCTTCAGTTAGGTGACCCTGTTGTTGCCTTTACTCGATGGACGTTTGTCACAGACTCCGTTCTCCCGGCGAGACGCTGTGAAGCAGAACAAGGCAAAAAGAGACATGTTTTACTATATATACAACTGTAATTTCAGAAACAATTTCTTAAATATTTAGCATAAATGTTGTTCTTTTACCATTATTTTTATTGAGAGAATTTGTGATAGAAATATAAAGATACTGTTTTGTTTTCGTTGGCGTCTTCTCGTTCATATTAGCATGCTGGTTCGTTCTGCACCTGGATTTCGTTCCCTATTTTCTAAACTAATCTAAGATACTTCTAGTCCACTGGCCACTTTCACCTGTATTTTCTCAGAAGAAGAACAAATTATTCACATGTTTTGGTTATTCATAACATTCCTAATATAGTCTCTCACTTTTTGCCCATGGAATTTTGTGTGCAATCTTGCATTGTCGCCGTAATTTTGGCAGGTTAACCTTGTCCATTTCCCAATGTGGTTCCCCTTACCCTGTTTCAGAAACCATTCACTGGTCTCTTCAAGGTTAGAATGATTTAGCATAAATTATTTGGACTCATCTGCATTTCTTCTGTGTCTATTAGTCATCATAATTTTGACAGGTTGTAAGCATCCGGATTAATCAACAGTCAATTTTGATATCCTCTCTTTGACTCTGTCTAGTTCAGAGTCCACATGACCACAAAAGCCATTGCGGTGACAATTTTTCTCTCTCTCCCATCTGTGCAGCTTGGCCAGGCTGTACAGGTGGGAGACATCAAAATTGTCCACCATACCATTCTCTCTTACGTTTTCCTTACTGCCACAGCAAGAGTTGATCAGAAACACTGTAGCAAAAAGGAAAATCCATGATTGGTATATTTCCCTACTGGGAATATTTGATTTGATCTTAATATTCAGTTAAAAAAGAAAATGTCCGGGTTCTACACCTGGTTGACTTCAAGTCGATGTCACAACCACTTACCAACTTATCAACCCAACACACCTGAAAAGTGTACCTGGAAACATAGCATTGATCATAATATTCTCATAATATTTATCATTTTACAAAACAAATCATCCCATAGGACCATTACCCCCATTTTTTGTTGAATACTATAGAGAACCAGCTTAATTAGCACAGTGGGATAAACAATCATACATTATAACATCAATAAAAACATTTTAAACTCCAATAACACATCAATAAACCATTTGAAACTCCAATACCCACTGCCCACACAAATCATGTCATGTATACACTTCTGTTGCCAGACTTAAAATATGAATATACAGTATTATATTACTTAAAATAAAACCAGAATTTCTTCTGTTATAATGTGAAATAAACATTTCCAATTATCTAAAATAATAATCTTAAAGTATACAATGTTAACTATAAAATGACACATAGATAGTTTGCATGGTCAATCGTGCCACAAGTTCCTACTGTGAAAACATTATACTGACCTAAACTATTGTTTATGCAAAACAATCTTTTTCTAAATGAATTATATTTCTGATGAGCACAGAAATCGGAATTTTGAGCATATTATCTTCATTGACATGCAATGTAAACCAAACATATCTACTTCACCTAAACATCATCATCATCATCATCAAACCTTTATTTAAATAGGCAGGTTAATTAAGAACAAGTTCTTATTTTCAATAACGGCCTATTTGGGGGTAAAAAGCCCCCTAGGGGAAAGGGGATGGGGGATAAAATCAAATAAATAAAAATAAAACACAAAGGAACATTATTAAAAAGGCAGGACATACATACAGAGCAACAACTGAACTGAACAACAACTGGCGGACAACAGAACAATAGTGGCAGCATGGTGTTAGCACATGGAGAACCATCTACATGAGTGCTCTAGGGAGTTTGTTAAAATTTCCTTAAACAATCGAATTGAAATAAACGTTTCCATATTTAAGGTTTTTTGTAGTGTGTTCCAGCTATCAGCTGCTGCGTACTGAAAGGAGGAACGGCCTTGTGAGGAGTTGGCATGGGGGGCGTTTACCAGGATATGTGTGGCTGACCGGGTGTGGTAATTTGGGAGTGGACGAGGGTGGACTAGGCGAGTAAGGTAAGGGGGATTACGGCCTAGAAGTGTTTTATATACAAAGGCCAGCCAGTGGATGTTGCGTCTAATCTCCAGGGAGGGCCAGTTTACTAGGGAGTTGGTAGCGAAGCGAATGGCGGAGTGATATAGGATATCTAAGCGCTCTAGATCACCTTTACGGGCCAAGCGGTAGATTACATCGCTAAAATCAAATAGCGGCAGGACAGTCATCTGGACCAGGGTGAGTTTAGCAGATCTAGTGAAGGAGGAACGGTTCCTATACAGAAAGCTAAGCCTTGCTTTGACTTTGGCCTGCAGTTTAGTTAGGTGTTCAGAGAAGGAGAGTTTGGTGTCGATCCACACTCCCAGGTATTTATAAGAGGTGACCAGTTCAAGCTTTTTGCCATCGGCGGCTACAATGGTGCCAGTCTGGGAGGTACCCTTGTGGCCGAACCACATAACTTTGGTCTTGCTGGTGTTTAGGACCAGGCAAAGGGCGGAGAAACCAGCTTGGATTTTTAGAAAGCTCTCCTGGAGAGTTTTCAGGACAGCATCCGGGGAGGGACCAGAGGTGTACAGGACTGTGTCATCAGCATAGAGGTGAATTAGGGAGTTTCCAGCGAACTGGCCTATGTTGTTTATATAGATGGAGAAGAGGATTGGAGCTAGTAAGGAGCCTTGGGGGACCCCCTTAGAGATGGATAGGGACTGGGTTAATAGGTTGTCGGTTTTTATTGACTGAGTGCGATCAGAGAGGTAGTTCTCGAACCATGCTACACTGTGATTAGTGACACCAATGTCTCTCATCCGCTCCAAAAGCTGTTCATGATCCACAGTGTCAAAGGCCTTGGCCAGATCTATAAAGGCAGCAGCACAGTAGAGTTTGGAGTCAAGGGCATTGAGGACATCATTGAGGACTTTCATTGTAGCAGTCTCACATCCATGCCCTGAGCGGAAGCCAGATTGGTTTTCCGAAAGTATGTTGTAGGTTTCTAGAAAGCTTGTGAGTTGTTTGCAAACTAGTCTCTCTAGCACTTTTGCTATACAGGGTAAAATTGAAATTGGGCGGTAGCAGTTGGGGTCGGTATTGTTTCCTCCTTTGAACAGGGGCCGTACCAAGGCTGCTTTCCAAGCAGAGGGCAGTTCTGCTGTATGCAGGGATAGGTTACATAGATGGGAAATAGGTTCAGCAATGATGGGGGCTGCAGTTCTGTAGAAAAAGGGGTCTAACCCGTCAAGGCCAGGAGGTTTCTTGGGGTCGAGTTTGCTGAGTACTTCTAAAACGTCCTTCTCAGTAAATTCCTGCAGTGCAAAACTGTGATGCGTGGCTGGATTAGGGGCACGAAGGTTGGATGGTGAGGCAGGTGGCACTGTAGGGCTGAGGGGCAAGGGGTTGGATGGTGGGGCAGGGGGTGCCATGGACTCAAACAGGCTCCCAGCTTTAATAAAGTGATTATTAAAGGCCTGCATCTGTTTTTGATCCTCATTCTCTTCATAGGGGCATGTTTGTTGACTATTTTGCTGAATGAGTCATTAAAGAGGGACCATGCATTGTCAATATCAGGGATTAGACTCTAGATTCTGTCCCATTTAACATTAGCTAGGTCATGGAGGAAAGCTTGCTCATCAAACTTTTTCAGTAGTCGTCTATGGGTGATTAAGACAGGCTGTTTAGCTGTACTGCCATTTCGGATGCAGGCAGTGAAACAGTGGTCACTCATATCGCTACAGAAAACACCAGATGTGTATCTATCAGGGTTATTTGTCAGAATGACATCAATAAGTGTGGCCTTTTCTATTATTTCTGGGTTTTTGGTGTTGTATCTGGTGGGCTTGGTGATAATTTGTGTGAGATTGAGGGAGTCCCATTGACGGAGGACTTGGGCAGGGGGTTTGAACATGTTCCAGTTTAGGTCATCCATTAGCACAAGCTCCGACTTGGTATAAGGGACCAGGAGGGCGCTGATAGCAGGTAGCGCACTAGCAGGGGCAGAGGGGGGGCGGTAGCAGCCAGCAACCAACAGTGTGGAATTTTGGGTCAGCTGGATAGTGAGAATAAGAAGATCGAACTGTTTAGGAACAGATTTCACATAATCAGCACAATATAATTGGTTAGTACAGTCACAAGTATATATTCAGCACAGCATTATTGAACACATCATAAAACATTTCATCTGACATATAGTTTTCCTTAAAGTAATTTCTCCTGTCTTGTGTCAAGCCTGCAGTCGCATAAGTAAGTGTTCACACCTCCCAGGAGTAGTTATTGTCAATATATGTAAATTAGTTACCCTCTCAACTCAGTCGCCACTTGTGTGATTGTTTTCTATCTCTTCTGTATTATAATATTGCAATCAACACTTATGTGTCTATCTATCTATCTATTTATAATTCCCTCTATTTGTAAGTCGCAATCTCTGTACAGTACTTATCTACTGTTTTAAACTGAATGCCATAATTTGATGTGGACTCACAACAGTCATCCAATAAACCATTTGGAGGATGTATACAAGTTAATTCGGTGAAGACCCGACTGGACTATCCATTCATTTACAAGTGACGATTATTTCACAATTTGGGTGGAATATTTTTCAAACCATAGCAGAGTCTGTTTCTGTCTCCTATCATTACAAGCTTAGTGAAACTAAATAGTTGCATTGATCAATTCACTTTGCTCCAGTACTAACAATTATATCTAAAATTAAAATAACACTAAATCAGTTACACAACACAGTTACACAACAACATAGTCAAATAACAAGAGCACACATTATCTAAACCATCAATAAAAACAAATAGAATATATTTAATCGCTTCTGGTTCCTATTCAAATGCCCCTCACTTATACTTTACAAAATCACGCGTTTCTATGTGTTTATGTGTGTCCAATAATAGCTCTGATTGTTAAATGTACTGATGAAGTGAAAAGGGAGTACACTTTTATGTATCTTGTGTTTTATAAATATAAATATGGGTGTTGTGTGTATGTATGTATTTTAATGTATGTATTTAATACGTAAATTTACTTCTATCAAGCTGATTTGTTAGCCTATAGTATATGCACAAAGTCAAATGTACTGAGTATATCCAAAATGTTCTAATGCAGTGTATTACCTACATTTGCATTAAATATATTCAAAACATTCCCTTAATATATATTTTTCAAAAAACGTCTTAACTAGCATACTGGTATAAACCATTGTCTCTCATTAAAACATTAATCGATTTCACTCACAAAATCATTTCTTCCTTCATTATTCACTTATTGAATCTAAACACATCTAAACACATCAGTATTATTTTCTGTTAGCGCCTGCATCCTCAACAGGTCACACCTCCTGCAGTCATTCATAAGTATGCAAGTTGCCCCATTCTTCCGTTCTCACCTTACTTAACATTATAAGCTTAGTAACCACTCACAAATCCTTCTTCGACCCACCCCTAAACTCTGAGACTGTATCTTAAAAAACACTTCTAACCATATAATCTAAACCAATAAGTCTTTGTTGAAGCTATGGAATTCAAACACACTTCTAAACACTTGATTTTCATAGAAGCAACCATTTTATTTTACTAAATCCCCAAAGTTCCTCCTACTAGTACAATATCCTATACCCTACCCTACCAGCAGACGTTGCTAACAATCTTTTCCCTATTTCTGTTAAATTGTAGGAAAGGCCTCTACGAGTTGAAGTGCACATTCATTTCATATTTTCCAAACGTGTGTATTTAACAGCAAAGGAATTTCTTTATAAGCAAAAATCTACATGGTTCTAAAGAGCTAATGCCCCCTTTGATACAGTAAACATATCAATAAAAAACAATAAAATATACATTCAACACTTGTCCCAACATCAAGTGTCTTCTATGTGTTAGCTGTGTGAGTTTTAACCTGATACTCTGTGTATGTATATATCCGATATTTGTGTACTAAATGTGATCAATCAGGATGCAATATTTCTACTGAAATGCAGCGTTTCAACAGCTCAAAAATGTCCTGTGAAGCTGTTTTCTAGTTTTCTCTAGTGAGCGTGAACATCTCAGAATGGAAGAGAGGCGCCTCCAGGCTGAAGAAAACATGGAACGCGTCAATGCGCAGCGCGAGGCAGAACGAGACCGCCTACAAGCACAAATTATGGCGCAAGCGCTCCAGAATGTAACTCCCCATTCTTCCACCCGGAACTCCCGGAGATCATCACGCCAAGGGTCGAGGGCACCCTCCCCGATCCGACGAAGCTACATAGGAACCCGCCTCAGGGAAGAACCTGCTTACGTTGCAGAGCAGCTAGCCGAGCGACTACAGAGCCTGACTGAGGACGAGGGAGGTCAGAGGGCCCACCCGCACTACTCCATCTCAGACCAGGAGGCCGAGCGCAGCCCCGGTCTCAGTCACGACACACTGCGTCGTGAACCCCCAACACGTCCCAGTGGGGAGTTAGAGCACCAGACGGCACTGAGGACCAGCGCCTGGCAACCCAGCCCCTGGTTCCCGCCCAGCACGAACCAACGCCCCAACGGACCGGGAGACTCGCCGAGAACGCCCCTCCCCCAACGTGTGTCAGTGTCACAGCCCTCCATGGCACCCTACATTGGGACACCCACATTCCCAGACTTCACAAGAGAAGACCGAGCGCAGTATACCGAGTTGAGTATGTGCCTAGAGACAATCATGTCAGGAGTACAGGACGAGCGATACAAGTACGCCATCCTTCTTAAACATCTCAAGGTAACTAGAGCGCACAACATTGCGCTGGCATACTCCAATTCACACACTCCCTACTCTGACGCCCTGGCTGCCCTCGACGGACGTTACGGACGTACGTGGGATTATGTCATTCAGGAGATACGTGTGATCGAACGCCTCCCCCCGGCTAAAGACAACCAAGCACTGGATGACCTATCAGTCAAAGTACAGTCCCTAGTAGGGATGCTCGGGTCCCAACGGGAGAAGGGGATGTATGAGCTGTACGCCAACTCCAACGTGGAGCGCATATTAGAGAAGCTCCCCCCATTCCGCCAAGAACGTTTTCGGCGGCAACGAAACTACCGTGACTTGAATGCCCCAGAGCAGTCACTGCTGGATCTTGCCGACTTCCTCGCCAGAGAGGTTAGCAGCCTAAGGATTGATACCTTCGCATGGGGTGGCTCGAACCTTAAAGAGGGACAGAGGAGGGCTAAAGACCAAAGCAGGCCCATCACAGTGATGCACCAGGCCGAGTCGGTGTCACGGCAAGAGTCACAGCCCCCCCTCCAAGGGGAAGTGGAAGATCGCATGTCAATACTGCGACAGCGAACACTGGCTGTCACAGTGCAACACATTCAAGAAACTGACCACCGCCGAAGTAAGTCAGTGAATTAAGGCTAACTGCCGCTGCGTGCGCGGCCACATGGCAGCAGAATGTCGCCTTAAGAAGAAGTGTGGCAAGTGTGACGGCGCTCACCTCGAAGCACTGCACAAGAGCAACAAGTGGAACCCAGCTCCACCGATCAACTCGGGAGCAGACGTACTCTACATCGACCCCGCGAAGAGTGGGAGTTCCAGAGTGCTCCTCAAGGTGGTCCGAGTACTCCTTAGTCACGGGGACAAAGTACTCTACACCTACGCCGTCCTTGACGACGGGTCGGAGAAGACACTCCACCTCGCCTCCGCCGCGACCCAGTTGGACCTGCGGGGTCCCGAGGAGACCATGACTCTCCGTACCATTCGTCGAGACTTGAAGACAATCAAAGGTGAAAGCGTCTCGTTCACCATTGCAGCGATCGACCAGCCTGAGAAGCGGTACGCCATCGGCAAGGCGTTCACGAGCTACGACATTGGCTTGTCACGCTACGATTACCCCATCCCACAGCTGAGGAAAAAGTACGACCACCTACGCCAACTGCCCATACCGCCTATCAGCGGCGCCACACCGACCCTACTCATTGGGTCCGACCACGTGGACCTCATTGTTCCTACTGACGCGGTCCACATGGGACCCAGAGGATGCCCAGCCGCGGTTCAGACCCGGCTGGGGTGGACGCTCCAGGGCCCCCTCTCCGGGCCTTCCAGCCGACCAACGTCCACCCGCTGCCTTTACGCCAAGGCGAGCGACACAGACCCCACTCTCCTACAGCACGTTGAGCGGTTATGGACGCTAGATGCGCTGCCATTCAAGAACGAACGGAAGATGGTTCGGTCCAAGGAGGACAAGTTTGCCATCGCTCTACTAGAGCAGAAGACTACTAGGGTCGAGGTCAACGGAGTGCTAAGGTACGCGACCCCACTCTTGAGGCGGGAAGGGATGCCCACTCTGCACATGCCTAAGGGAGCGACGCACCACTACCCACATAGCACTGAGCGGCGCATCGCCAAGAACCCCCAACAAGCGGCGATCTATCGCGCCGAAATATAAAGAACATAAACACATAAAGAAAATCGATGACCGCGAGGCAGAAGGGACGACAGAGTCCTGGTACGTACCCCACCACAAGGTCACACACAATGGAAAAAACCACATTGTGTTCAATTGCAGTCATCAGATTGGACAGCAGAATCTGAATAGCCTACTCCTGCCCGGCCCCACACTTGGACCCTCCCTCCTCGGCGTCCTGATACGTTTTCGTCAGGACAAAGTGGCCATCAGCGGCGACATCAAGGGGATGTTCTTACAAGTCCGGCTGATGGAGGAAGACAAGCCTTTACTGAGGTTTCTGTGGAGGGAGAGGCTCGACGACGAACAACCCTCGATATACCAATGGGAGGTACTCCCCTTCGGCACCACCTGCAGCCCGTGCTGCGCCACGTTCGCGTTACAGAAGCACGTGGCCGAAGACCCCGGAGCTGACGATGATGTCCGACACAGCATTGAACGATGTTTCTACGTGGACAACTGTCTACAGAGCGTATCCATGCCAGAAGAAGCAGAGAGCATTATGATGAAGCTACGGGCTTCGCTAGCCAAAGGTGGATTCGACCTCCGACAGTGGGCCAGTAGCGACCCTCAAGTCCTCCGGCACCTCCCTCCAGAGACGAAGGCCGCTAGCAGCGAGACCTGGATGGCGCACACCCCAGGCGAAGCCCAAGAGATGACTCTGGGTCTCGTCTGGCGCTTTAAAACGGACTCGCTTCACAACCGGCACACGCCTCTGAGGACGGACCAGGAGGCGTCCACGACTAGACTGACCACTCGGCGGAGTGTGTACCGAACACTCGCCAGCCAGTACGACCCTATGGGGTGCATTCTCCCCTACACCACCTGGGCGAAGATGCTGGTGAGAGAACTATGGGCAAAGGAGCAGGGCTGGGATGACCCCATACCCGAGCACCTAGCCACCACATGGAGAGAGTGGGAGGATGAACTTGTCTTACTCCGCGAGGTTGCCATCCCGCGGAGCTACTTCCCTCCTACCGTGCGCTTGGAGACGTGTCAGATAGACCTGCACGTCTTCAGCGACGCCTCGGAAGTGGCGTACGGATCAGTGGCCTACCTGAGGGCTCGAGAAGAGGGAGGAGAAGTCCACGTAGCCTTTGTCCTGGCCCGCTCGAGGATTGCTCCCCGCAAGCAGCAGTCGATTCCGCGACTGGAGCTCTGCGCAGCCCTGGTAGGCGCACAACTTGCCAAAATGGTGCAAAATGAACTCACCATACCGGTGCGTGAGATCATCCTATGGTCAGACTCTATGACCGTGATCACCTGGATCCAGTCCGCCTCCTGCCGGTACAAAGTGTTCGTAGGAGTCCGAGTATCGGAAATCCAAGACCTGGTAGGAGCGGAATGTTGGAGATATGTTGACACCAAGCAGAACCCAGCGGATGTCATCACACGGGGGATGTCCCTAGCCGACCTCACCCATCCCAACTCATACAGTGATGGCCCAGAGTTCCTCAGACTCCCGGAGGAGAAGTGGCCTATCTCAACACCTCGGGATGCGAACCAGGACGAGTCAGAAATAAAGAAGTCCATGTTCTGCGGGCTGAGTCAAGCCCTCGGCTACGTTTCAAGCGATGTAGCTGACGTCGACCCCATCACCCCAAACTACCTCTTGATGGGGCGGCTGGACCCTGCACTTCCTCAGACTGTGTATAGACAGGACGAGATGAGCGGAAGGAGAATGTGGAGACACAGCCAAGTGCTGGCCGACCAGTTTTGGGCCCGCTTCCTCCTACACTACTTACCCTCCCTTCAAGCCCGCCAGAAATGGGTGAAAGACAGGGACAACCTGACTGTGGGGACCGTCGTGATGATCATAGACCAGTCACTACCCCGAGCTACGTGGCCAGCCGGCCGTGTGAGCCGAGTTATCAAGGGCTCGGATGGGAAGGTCAGAGCTGCAGAGGTCATCGTCCAAGGGCGGACCTATACCAGACCAGTAGCTAAATTGATAGAGCTTCCTGCGTTCCCTGACTCTCCTGACGATGACGATAACCCATCGACTTTATAGGTTACTTCCAACTCCCCATAGTCCCTTATGGAGAAATTGACTTGACCTTTGATATTAATCTGTGCCCCAAAATGTATTTGCTAATTAGGTTCCGACTAATTAGGGGGCGGCTGTTCTGAAGGTCCAGTATAACACATAAAGTCCACGTTTATTATTTTGTATACCTTATATATTGTTTATGTATATAAGATATATATTTCACGTTGTCTATTTACCTAACAGTATTTTATCATTCGCCTCTTTGCATATGTTCCATTCATCGCGCCGTAGGCGCGTGCGCATGCACCTGTAGACAGCATGAGCGCATGCGCGGGTTCAGGACATGCCCGGGCATGGTATGTGGGAGCGTATGTTTGGCGCAGTTGTAAACAGACCACAACGTATCTTGATAGAGAGCTGGTCGGCTAGTTAGATACAACAACAATATTGTCGAGCCACCATTGGAAGAGCAGAGGGACTTGGTTTGAGCGAAGTGAAGTAAATAATAATCTCTATAGATTTGCAGACGGGCAAATAAGAAAGTAACGTTGAGAGACTTTGGGCTGAACCCAGCAGCGTTCTGGATTCAACTAACTATTACTGACTACATGCGGGTTAGCCTTAGCATAAAAGGGCTAACTAGCTAGTGACCATGCCATCGGGCTTTTGGAATATTAGCTATTAAACCTGCCATCGGGCGTTTGGAATACAGGAACCAGGTCCGTACGAGACCCCCTATCCAGCGACGACAGGATTATACCACGTTGGTCTGCAGCTCTCTGGAGTAGGAACTCCAGAGAATATCGTCTCCATCCGCCATCTTGCTCCCCCCGTGCTGTTCACTCTGTCTCCCTCCATTCAGAGCTCCAACGGTCGGGTACCAGTAGTTTAGGAACTATACTTACCTCGGACATTGTTGCATTGACATTATATTAGTAACAGGAGATCTGTGATGTATAATATGTATGTTTGACTTTAATATTAAAGTGATTATTGGAACTTGGTATCACTGTCCCCTCGTAGGGTGTCCGCCATTTTGTGTACATTTAATGTCTGGCTAATTAATATTTAGTAGTGGTCGACCCTATCCTTTAAATACAGTCAGGGTCATGTAGCCCCTTAGCTACAGTGATACAGGTATAAATACCCTATAGTAGTAAGTCATACTGTAGAAAATTACATCGGGCACAGCCCCACGCCACAACCCATGTCTGCTCCCGGCTGCCCTTGAGGGGAAGGACGATGGGATGGGTCAAGCGCAGAGAGGACATTTCAACGGCGACCCAAAAAATGTGTCCTGTGTCGCCCATCTCGCATGTGTGTACGACGCTGCATGACGATGTAGCAATGTGCTACAAATAAAGACTTCTTCAAAGTCCAGTTTCATGAGTGAGAGGTAACGACACCTGGAAGTTTGTTTTGTTGGAGTACAGAAAGCATAGCTTAGTGTTATTATCTAAAATATGGTTTGTGTTTTTGCGCATTTCCGATTTGTGCCAACAGGATCTCGCAACACACATTTTTCGTAGACTAGTTGTGCTACAAATGGATGAAAACACTTACCATCCGGTCTGCAGTGACCATTTTGACCCGGGATGACTACCGCCAGCCAAAGAAGCGATGAAATCCTATACCAAAGCACTTTTTCCTCCAGAAAAATGCTGTTCTAAGACTGCAGCAGATAGAGCGGAGGTAATGTTATTAGCTAAAGTTATTGAGTGAAACGTGAACACAAAGGTCCATCCCTGTAGGGATCCTTTCCATAAGGTTTCATGCACTTACAATTCTGTTACAATCTGAGCCTGTCAGTGGCAAAAAACAAGCACTTTTAGGGGACATACTGTACTTTGTAAACCAATGATTACATTGCAGCTGCTGGCTGAAGCAATTTCCCTCAATACTGGACCAATTCCAAAAAAGATTGTCCCCATTAATAATAATAATAATAATAATAATAATAATAATTTTATTTGTAAAGCGCTTCTCAAGAACCCGAAGTCGCTGACATTAGGCGGGGAAACAGAGAAAAATTAAGAAACAAAAGGAACATAAGACCACGGGAAACAGGGAAAACAGCAGGATACACAAAAACATAAAGCCACAGTAACAAAGATCAAAACAGGTTGGAGGGGGGGGGGGGTTAAGGTTGGGGAAGGTTGAAGGCTAGGGAGAACAGGTGGGTTTTGAGGCGGGATTGGAAGGTGGAGAGTGTGGGGGAGTCTCTGATGGTCTGAGGGAGGGAGTTCCAGAGTAAAGGTGCAGTGCGAGAGAAGGCCTGATCACCAACGTTTTTGAGGTTGGATGACGGGACAGTGAGGGAAGCAGTGGAGGAGGACCGGCGGGAAGCCTTTTGCTTTTTCCAAATCCAACTGTGCAAAAATGCTTCCGCATTCGTCACCGGAGGTACCGTAGTGGCGTGCGGTAATGCGCCTTTCATTTTCCTTCACGCAGCGCCCAGCGCGGCGTGCTCGCTCAGGTGCGTGCGTGCGCCGGCGTGCTCGCGAGGTGCTCGCGCATGCGCATGAGATCCCGCCTTAACAATATATATAAGTCACCGCCCAAAATTCAGTATCCAGAAATAGCTCAATTGGCAAGACGCCATGGCTGTGGATCCTACAGCTAGTTGCTGGTGAGTTCGAATCCCGTCAAATATATTTTTTTTAACGTGATTTTTTTTTAACGTGTATTCTTTCGCCGGTTAAGGTTAGGCATGGTTAAGGTTAAGGTTAAGGTTAGGCATTGTTTCGGAGTTGGTTAAGGTTAGAACGGTTAAGTTTAGGCGCTGTTAAGGAGCTGGTTAAGGTTAGAGTTTGTCAAAGAGAATGGCAATATTCTTTCTATGGTTAAGGTTAGGCATGGTTAAGGTTAAGGTTAAGGTTAGGCATTGTTTCGGAGTTGGTTAAGGTTAGAACGGTTAAGTTTAGGCGCTGTTAAGGAGCTGGTTAAGGTTAGAGTTTGTCAAAGAGAATGGCAATAGACAGCCTATTTCCGCGCGACAGCTCCCAAAGCGGGCCTGAAAAGAAAGGCGCTTTACCGTAGTGGCGTGCGGTGACGAATGCTTCCGCATTTTTGGGGGGGGGGGGGGGGGGGGGCAGGCTATGGAGGGCTTTGAAGGTGGAGTCATTCAGATCCTAAACGATGGAAAAAATTGGTTTAAAAAATACCATAATAGTAATAAAAAATCAAAGCCTTTATACTGGAAGCTCCTCCTACACCAGCCTTTATACTGGAGGCTCCTCCTACACCAGTCTTTATACTGGAGGCTCCTCCTACACCAGCCTTTATACTGGACGCTCTTCCTACACCAGCCTTTATACTGGAGGCTCCTCCTACACCAGCCTTTATACTGGAGGCTCCTCCTACACCAGCCTTTATACTGGAGGCTCCTCCTACACCAGCCTGAATACTGGAGGCTCCTCCTATACCAGCCTTTATACTGGAGGCTCCTCCTACACCAGCCTGAATACTGGAGGCTCCTCCTATACCAGCCTGAATACTGGAGGCTCCTCCTATACCAGCCTGAATACTGGAGGCTCCTCCTGGAGACAAACCAATGTGAGTGGAAAATCTATTTACACACTGTTGATTTATTTGATCCAATAAATAACAGTATTGATAACAAGAGATTATTCCATCTATGTTATTATACATTAAATACATTAATATGGGTACTTTAGAAGCCTATCTTGAAAAAGCTACTCCATCTCACTTAGTACAACCTGGGCCTCCCTCTATAAAGCGTTTTGAACTCTTCCAGTTCTGATTTGGCAGTAGATCCTAAACAAGGCATGAGGTACAGTAGATACTGACAATCTCCTAATGCAAACATAAAAAAATAAATAAAAAAAACTTTTAAATGCGTTTGTTATCTTGTAGACTATTTCAGTATATGTACCAACAATGACAAATTAAATAGCCTAAGCTAACACTAGGTTAGCATGAGACCTAGCTGGTAGACCAAGGGTCAGAAAATGAATGCTCGCCAATTGGGCACGACGTAATGTAAACATGTGAAATTACGTTCCTGGTTGTATTATTAACTTGGTTGAGCCGATGAATATTCAGTTGATTGTTTGTAAAGTGCAATGTTTATAATCCCATCACTGTTTGCATGTCCTACGCAATCCGTCACGTCATTGCATTTGCAGGTGACTTGCCATGGAAAAATTAAGTGACCTGGCAGGTAACTTCAATTAGGGAAACCCATGAAAATGCAATCACGTGTCAGATTGCGTAGCTCAGTTTGAGGAAAAGATTATAAACATTGCACTTTCCAAACGATTATTTGAATATTGCAACTTCATGCCATTGGCATGATCAAGGTAGTGTAATAACAAAGCCAAAATGTAATTTCACGTCTTTACATTAACGTCATGCCCAAATTGGCAAGCATTTGTTTTCTGGCTTATGATATTTTCATCCAACCTCATAATATGACGTCGAGTCTACCGGCTACTGTCCTGTGTGCGTTTTGCCAGAGGGGACAGAACAGCCCCTGTCGCGTTTCCCACTTTGCCGCAAATGAAAGAAAGAATATACAATGTTTTTTCCTCAAAATCTTTTATTTGCAAACAAACCAACATCAAAAAGAACAACAAAACATACTTATAGAGCAGACTCAGAAATGAATGGTAAAAAAATACATTCACGTACATTATGACATTGAAATCATCACATTTATATCACCATAAAACTGTACATTATTATGGCCGTCAACTCTATCCTACCCCGAGTGCTCAGGTCTAAGCGTGTGATGGTAATGGAGCCCCACAGCCTCGCCGGGAACAGCTGTGGAGGAGGAACAGCTTATCCACTACATTCACTTCTATGAGCAATAGGTCTAAGTGCTATCTGGCCATTTGTTGACTGCAAATTCTGAAATGTATGGGAGGGTGGGCTTTCACAGTGGAGTTTTTAAATCTTTTTTTCTCTATCAAGAGACACACACACAATACGCATACACACACACACACACACATGCGCACACACACACACACACACACACACACACACACACACACACACACACACACAGACAAGACACAAAAGACGGCACAGGACAACAAGAGACTACCTAAACCTGTGAGATGCTCTTCCTGTAAGGCATTTAAGGTGGTTCTACAGAGACAAACAGCAGGACAGTCCAGCTAGATTCCACAGAGACACAACAACAGATAGGGCCCGAGTCACCAAGTCTTCGTATTGGCGGCAAAGTCGTATGTTTTTTTAAATGTTTTATACTGTATGGAAAACACTTCCATGTTTGCATTCGTTTTCTGTATTTTAAACCCTACTGCTTATGTACAAAAAAGAAGCAGGTGCAAAGTGCTTAGTGAGTCAGGCCCCTCCCCCCCGATGGGCAAAAAGGAATGCCCAATTATTTACATCCAAATAATGCAAAAGAGGTATGAAACGTAATACATTATGTACATGTAAATACAACATTTACAAAAATGACAAAAAGAGGTTTCGACAAAGCTTTTTTGTGCCCCTGTGAATTAAAAAAATAAATCGCTAACATTTTTGGGAAGATCATAATTTGACGTGTTCTCACCGTGTGCATAAATAAAGTTTTCAGGAAATAAAACCACAGGATCAACTCTGACAAGAGCTCTCCGGAGCCGATATGCAGGCCGTAGGAGAAAAATCCACTCTGGTTTTTCCCTTTTGTAGCGGCGGAGTGGGTGAGAGTCTAATCTAGAGCACCTAAGAGTTGACAAACAAAGTCTACAGAGTCAAAGCACTTCAGCGAAGACAAATAAAAACACAGTAGAGCACGACAAGCAGTAAAAAAAAAAAAAAAAAAAAAAAAAAACAAAAAAAAACAGACCTATCCGCGAGGAGAAACAATCGCGATTGAATTTGACCTCAAACTAATGTCAAATGGTTCCGTCCGTGCCGGGGCGAAGCATTCCGTCTGAGAATGGCCTTTTATGTTTTCACATTTTCTTTCTCAACTTAAAACAAATTTAAAAAACTAAATAACGAGTCGAGAGAGCCAGAATGAAGTGCGATCGATGACCGGAAAAACTAGTCGTACATTTCAGATTGTTAACTGCGAATGCTCCGTGTAATCGACTGACAATGATGAACATGGAAACGTTGACATTAAGACTACTTCTTTAGTTTTCCTTGTATAGATTGCAGTGTGTGTGTGGGGGAGGGGGCGAGAGGACTATATAGTGACTATTGGCGTGGGGCAACTTGTGGAGGAGGGACAGTAACCACCTTGAAAACAGGACATAAGCTTAAAAGGAAAGAGAGAGAAAAGAGGAAGAAGAGGAAGCCATCACAGAAGGTGCATAGTTTCACCCGCTGTACCGGCTAGCTCTATTAGTCTAGTTTAGTGCAGTGGTGAGAAGATTGTATTAGAATACCAGGTAAGTGGTGTGTGGGGGAGGGGAGGAGGGGAGGAGGGGGGTGAAGCGTGAGATGGGTGAAGCTTAAAGTCACAGTCGCGATTGAAGGTCAACATCATCGAAAGGTCACTGCAGTGATGCCAGTCTGTTTTTACACACTCGCCAGCCACCGTCCCCCCCCCCCCCCCCCCCCCCCCCCCCACACACGTCCCTCTTGTCCCCCGCTTCCATCCTGAGACGGTAGAGGATGGAATGTCAACGAAGAAGCTAAATTGCTTTCGGCCTCTATTTTGCAGCGTCTCCCATCAGATGCCGTCAGGGATTTTCTTTTTTTTATCGAGTCTCTTCCAATCCCTTTTCACCTTTCAGCAGTCAGGCGGGACTGTCCAAATCTCCCCACTGGCGGTGCTGAGAGGGGTGTGTGTGTGTGTGTGTGTCTGTGTCTGTGTCTGTGTCTGTGTGTGTGTGTGTGTGTGTGTGTGTGTGTGTGTGTGTGTGTGTGTGTGTGTGTGTGTGTGAGGCTGAGCTATCGTCCCTTTCAGAGAGTTTTCTGATGCCCGTTGGCCGAGAGCTTCCCAGACTCCGGGTCTGTGGGGCTGTTTGACAGTTGCAATTTATCCAGACCTGGACAGTGGGAGATAAGGCAGAGAAATCTCGTTAAAAAAAGAAGAAGAAGAAGAAAAGAAGAGCCTCAGACTCCCACTTAAGGAAGGTATTGATGTGTCCTCTCGCCCCTCGGTGCCTCCGTCTGACACTCTCTCCAGCTCCGTCCCCTGCCTCTGTGTCAGACGTCCAGGACCTGTCACAACAACCCCCCCCACTGTCACACGTCCGTCCGGCGGCACATTGGATCTTGCCGCAATTTCCTCCTGGTTTTGTTACTCGAGGTCCCTGTGTCTGAAATAAACAAACACTTATCTCCCTCCAAAGCCATGGGAGGAGGATATTGCTGCCAGCGGACCTGAGCCCCTCTTGTCGGACACAAGGCTAGGATGGAATTGGACGGTCAAGGTCTTTTGCTGTCGGGTAATAGGGCTTTTAGTATGTGATGGCTTTTTTATTATTATTATTTATTTATTTTTAACAGTGGAAATCAATATCTTGAATGCAGTGTTAACCGGTTCTATTACACCTCTATTATCAGGTATACATTTCCGCACTAAATACAGAGTGATTTCTGTTGGATCACATTATAGAGCTTTGATTTATAATGCCTGCGTAAAACATACATTCTGCAGATTTTCTTTGAGGTGGTTGAACTGACCACCTGCTAAATATGGACTGCTGGTAAGATGACTATGGGGCTGTGTGTCCACCATGCACCTGTACTTTAGCAGGCAATGCTGTTAGGAGACTATCGAAGACACATTAGAGGTTCCTTTTTGTGTGTAAAGTTGAACATTTTCAAAGCGGCCGAAGCGACCGAGCTAAGCTCCCCTCGCTGTCAGGGACGTGTGACAGTGAGGTTATCCATTGAAATGGAGGAGAAGAGGGAAGAATGGAGACAGAGTGTCTGCAGGTTCCAACAAGCTAAATTTAAGACCTTAGAGCAAAACTTAATTTACTTAATTTCACGACCATACGAAAAGAAAAAACACATAGCAACACTGAACTAAATACATTTCATATATTTAATATTATTTCATCTCCCGACAGCCTGCCCCCCCCCCATAAAATGTAATACCTGTGCAAATGAAATTCAAGACTTAATACGTTTTAAGGCTTTAATTATTTTAATTACTTTTAAGGCCTATAATTGTATTGCCTATATTTATGTCTTTCTACCATTACCCTGCCCATACCTGTACCCCCCCCCCCCCTATGATGCCCGAATTTCCCCAAGGGGATCAATAAAGGAATATCTTATCTTAAATTGAAAATGATGAATTTAATACTTTTTAATACCCCGCAGATACCTTGTGAGAAGACGTGTACCCAGTGGACACTAGGATTGGGTATCGTAACCCAATTCCATTGATCCCAAATCCCAATTTGATTTGATATTGATTTGATATAGATTCAATTAGGCTTGATGGTGCTGGGTTCAGGGGGCTACCGTTGTTGTTGAAAGATTGAAATTGAACATTTTGAAGTTGAGGATTTGGTCAACTGAGTTTACGTAGTAGTTCAGCAAAAACTCGGGCGCAAGGCGAACTAGAAACATTTGCAGGACTGGAGGTGTGCTACTGTATAAATAACGTTTAGCGAAGGTCTCCACACATCCACTGAAAAAAGGCAGATTAAAAGATCCATCTCAGGATTTTAATAATCTATATCAGATCGTCTAAATGAAGCAATTACATATATATTTTTTTATTTCTATGTATATTCTTTTCAGTTTAATTGAATTTCAAACCTTTATTTAAACTCGAAAGGCAACTAAGGTTCCCCTCATTTACGGTCACGTCGAGTGTACATACATAAATTAGCATATCAAAAATATAATAAATAAAATATTATATCTTGTAAAAAGAAATATATAACATTTTATAAGATATTTAATTTATTATATATTTTTTAATGTTTTTGTATATTTAATTTATTAAATATTTTTTTATATGATCAAATGTGGTGATAATGTTTACCTAGTGCCTTGAGGAGCTCCCCTCGTATAGCAGAAGTGAACTTCCTGACCAGGCATAGTGTGGTCACCACCGCAAACAGCAGGTTGTAGGACAGCACTATGTAGAAGTTTCCCAGCCAGTTGAATCTCCCGAAGTCTCCCAGGAGATCGAACCTGGTGATGCCTGCGAAAGGGGGAGAAAGATATCCATCAGTCAATCATGTATTTCGAAGCATTTCAAAAGGCATGGCTCAAGCAACACGTCTTTACCATCACCAAAGAAGTACAAACTAATGCACGTGTGACGCTTGGAGATGTGTGATGCATCGAGAAATAAGAGATGACATTTCACAATAATCAGAATTACTTTCCCCTCCCCTTCCTATCACTAGTAATCATAATAATCATAACTACTTACCTCATACTATAGTCTACCCATATACCTACTTATACACCTGCATATAACTCTGTATGATAGCATGTACAATAATGCTGTACACCACATATATACTGTAGTTACACTGCTGGCCAGTATGACTTACTACCATAGTGTCTTTATACCTGTATCACTGTACACATCCTTAACAGTTTGATTGCCAGCCATTAACATGGGAAACATGGTTAAATGCCAGGACCCACTTCAATGATAGCGTTGAGAACGCATAATCTGTCTTAAATTATGTGTCTAATCTGTCTGTCGTTTATCAATGACTTGTTTGCAGTCAACATTGTCGAAACGGATTTTTTTTTTTTTTTTTTTTTTTTTTTTTTAAATCGCTTCATTTTCGTTTTATAGCATTTTGAAAAAGCCCTCGTTTTTCAGGAAAATATATAGATTCCGTGATAAAAGGCATTTACTGGAATATTCTAGCATACACAAAAACTTTGTGTCGACTATTAGAATAAAAAAAATGACATTACTGATGTCAAACAAAGTGATACAAGGTACTCCTCTGGTTTGTGGAAACATTGGAATCGATGCCTTTATGTATTTTTACTTGAATCTATGTTGTTGGCCTTGTTTCTTTTTTTATTGTATTTTTGTTGTTTTGTATGTGTAATATGGACTTCGAGTCTGGAATAAAGTCTTCATCATCATCATCATATGAATACTATCTGTACATACATCTGATTAGCACTATTACTCAGTAGTACTAATTTATATATTTTATACCCAGTTTAATCACCTGTACATTGTATATTACTGTTACATTTGCACTCTGGTTGGATGCCAAACCTCTTGTGGTACTGTTATGTATAATGACAATAGATTTGAATCCAATCTAATCTAATCTAATCTAACTACTGTATGCTTTAGGAGAATCTCACGTCAGACAGTCCCAACAGTTCATTGCAGTGAACCCACACGGTGACGGGAAGTGTGATCGCGGCAAATTCCCCAAAAATGATTGCGATTTTCCTCTGGGGGGAGAGAACTCAAGGCAAACAGAAGATGTTCATTTTTCCAAGCTCCCCTTGACAAGACAAGTATTGTGTTCATAAGCAAAACCTACAAAAGCGCGGGGCTGCAGCGAGTGGGACTGTGTAGGAATGTCTGCCCTGTCTGTAGTTCAGGCGAGTGTCTCTTCAATGGCCCATCTCTTTCAGCGCGCGAGAAAGGCCAAACTGAAAGAAGGGCTTACACGCCAAAAACAATTTGATGTGCGCCGCGCACAGAAAACTCAGGACACGGCTCGCTGAGAACGCGTAAAAAAAAAAAAACTGCAAATAAAGAGAAGCATTTATGCAAATGACTTTCACAGAAAACAATCGTCGTACTTTTGAAACATTCAACGTCTTAATCCCGGGCCGGATTACCGCGTGTTCCCTCCTTTTCATGGGAAATGTTTTTATTTTTTTCATTATGTGGCTCATTTTCTTAGCGTGCAAAACATGGGAAGTACTACGAGAGAGAGGGAGAGGGAAAGAGAGAAAGAGAGAGAAAGAGAGAGAGAAAGAGAGAGAAAGAGAAGGCACGTCTGAGCCAAGACGCCGCAGCCTCTCAATGGAAGCACATTCACCTGTACACATATCCACCTGAGCCAACCATTGAGCTAACTACATATCTAATTCAAACAATAAACAAGCACAATCTTGTAGGTTTCCGCTGAGCCGAGTGATTGTGCAACGCCTGACCCCCTCAGTGATGGGAATCCTCCTTGTGGAGCAAAGTGATTGTGCAACGCCTGACCCCCTCAGTGATGGGAATCCTCCTTGTGGAGCAAAGTGATTGTGCAACGCCTGACCCCCTCAGTGATGGGAATCCTCCTTGTGGAGCAGAGTGATTGTGCAACGCCTGACCCCCTCAGTGATGGGAATCCTCCTTGTGGAGCAGAGTGATTGTGCAACGCCTGACCCCCTCAGTGATGGGAATCCTCCTTGTGGAGCAGAGTGTGGTGTTCCCATGCATTTACATTTAGCTGACGCTTTTATCCAAAGCGACTCTGGCAGCTAAGGGTAATAACATTGGACAACAAACAGTGTTGAACTTGAGTGCTACAGTCTTGAGTGCATACCGTAGTAGTATAGACATATTAGCATAGTAGGTAGTAATATAGGCAAGGTAGATCCCTTAGTAGCAGAGTGCATACTAGTAAAATATGTTACGAAGGTTAGTTCTTTTTATTTTTAAGTGTCTTGCTCAAATGGTAAATGGCTGCATTTTTATCCAAAGTTCACACACCGACGGCAGAGGCAACCATGCAAGGTGCCAACCTGCTCATCAGGCGCAATTATGGGTGTAAGTGTCTTGCTCAAGGACACTTCGACACACTGCCCAGGAGGAGCGGGAATCGAACTGGGAACCTCCGAATTACCAGACGAGTGCTCTACCGCCTGAGCCACTGTCGCGGTATTGTATCAACTTATAATACAGGTTTCTACTCTGATCATAGGTGTCACTCTCCTCTGTTATCTACCTACTTACAGTATAGTTATGGGATTCTGGACTAAATCATACGCAACAGATATCTTTCTTAGATGCGGGTCCCTGGGACCAAATCGGATGAAACAGGGATCCATGGCTCATCACGTATCAATTGCAGTGTCAAATTTCCCACGGGATAATAAAAGTATTTCTATGCTATCTGGGTCTCGACATGAGAAACCTTTGAGAACGCTAGGCCTACAGTATGTACAGAAGCAGAGCCAGGGTGTACAGGTAGGACTGCGCAGCCCGTCCTGACAGACGAGACAGAGCAGAGGTTCTGACCTGGTAACAAGGGTTCCTCCTGCCGGCTGCTCTTAGCTCCATACTGGGGAGCTAAGTATCTCAAACCATCTGTCAGGTCTGATCACACAACGCCTCGAGACCCATTGCCACCCTACTGTTTCCTGTTGATCTACTGTGTCTTTGCCTGCCACTGCTACTGCTGCCTCTAGACCGTAGTAGCAAGAGAGCACTCCATGGGGAACGGCCCTGCCAGATGTCAAATAATACACCGTTATGGGCTTTCACAACCAATGCCTAAACCAGAACACTATAGACCTATTTGTGCTCATTATTTGTTGCCATCATGCTCTCTTACCATGTCACCTGCAAAATGTGCAATTTGTGGCACAGAAAATAATTATAGTCCAATTTCATGTCAAAGAAATACTAAATCAACCATATATTTCAATCATCCGGTCGGGGGCATTATCATACTCAAAAGAAATGACACGGTGTAAAAGCGATCGTCTCTGACCATTCCATGTTTCCCCGGTAACGTCTTCACAACCTCTGCTCGTCAATTAGATTAGCCGATCGATTTGGTGTCTGGAGAGATGTATTTACAGCCTCTGTAAGCAGTTTGCGAGCATCAAGGGCCTTTAACTGAATTGCCTGTAAAGACGAGGAGAGACGACCCCAGTCGATACGTCCTGCCACTGCGGTCCGGCTAAATACATTTCTAATGTCAAAAGGATTCGGTAATTTGAGAAAATCTAATTGGGAGGTTAAAAACAATGCTTTGGCATTTGGAACGGCAGTGAGTTTGCCCAGGCTGCTGCGGGGGCACGGTATCATCCATCGCTGAAGACCTTTGTCTCGTGTTAAATGGTAATAAAACTAAATGTATGCTATTCATAAGAGCTGAGAAAATCCATTATAGAAAATGTAAGATTAACACTTTATTTGGTACAGCTATTGAAAAAGTTCCACATTATACATTATTTAGGCATGTGCATTGATGATGAATTCACTTTTGAAGTTCATGTTGATAATCTGGTTAAAAAGCTGCAGACAAAACGTGGTGTTCGTTATAGAAATAGAACCTGCTTTAGTAGAAAAATAATTGTTGAAACTGTTTTACTTGGATGAAACTGTCTTGGATTATGATGTAATATATAGACATGCTGCTGTATTACTGGTGATACCTACAGTATATATCACTCTGCTCTTAGATGTATTACTGGTGATACCTACAGTATATATCACTCTCTTAGATGTATTACTGGTGATACCTACAGTATATATCACTCTATTCTCTATTAGTGGTAGGGGTGTAACGGTACACAGAAGCCACGGTTCGGTACGTACCTCGGTATTGGGGTCACAATTCGGTACGAGTTCGGTACAACAGGACATTTTTTTAAATAATTATTCTTATATATTTATAATTATTATTATTATTATTATTAAATAGAATAATTGTCTCTAGGCTTGCCGTGGTAGTCAGTGATACTGGTGTCATTCTGTGTTCAGGCATCCACTGAGTAAATTAATTGCCTACTACCCCCATAACAACTTAGACAAACTTGTTACGTTTCAGTTTCACTTTTAGAGAGGATTTAACTGCACGTGAAGCCGAGACTGAAGACTAGAGAACAGATGAAATGTTACACAACTGGTGATACCTACAGTACCCATCATTGTACTCTTTATGAAAAGGTTTGGAAATGTTTACTCAGGACTGGATTACACTACATGTTCCTCAATGTAGGATTTTATCAAACCTGCTCTCAGGACTGGATTACACTACATGTTCCTCAATGTAGGATCTTATCAAACCTGCTCTCAGGACTGGATTACACTACATGTTCCTCAATGTAGGATCTTATCAAACCTGCTCTCTGGACTGGATTACACTACATGTTCCTAAATGTAGGATCTTATCAAACCCGCTCTCAGGACTGGATTACACTACATGTTCCTCGGGTCCAAACTCGGAAAGACTGCTTTTAGATTTTGTGCTCCGGACTTTGTCTGCACTTTGTATCCTTGGAACATTTAAAAAAAATATGCATTTAAATCAATGTTTTTTAATGTAATTGTTAAAATGTTCTATGTTCCTTCCAATGTTCTAAACTGTTCTACTGGTTGACTTGTAATTTTGTATCTTCTTTCTGCATCATCGAAAATGAGGGTTGACCCTCAATGGTCTCTGAGAAACGAAATAAAGGTTAAATAAAATGAATCATCAAGGCTGCAGTATGTATGATACCGTCTTATCAATTGATTTGCACACGAGCCGAACTTAAAGCTGCATTGTGGAACTTTTACATATAAATTAACATCTGTAATGTCCGTCCCTTGCCGTAGGGAGTTCACACAAAGCTGATTAAGCAAACGATGGAGACAGTGGCCCAGGAGGTAGAGTGGTCATCTGGTAATCAGAGGTTCCCGGTTCAATTCCAGCTCTGCAGCATGTTGAAGTGTTCTTAAGCAAGACACTTAACCCCTAACTGCTCCCGATGAGCAGGGTGGCACCTTGCACGGTCGCCTCCGCCGTCGGTGTGTGAATGTGTGAGTGAATGGGTTTTGGATAAAAAGTGCTATATAAATGTAGTCCATTTACCATTCAGAGGAAATGTCATAGTCACCAAAACCAATAGCTTTCTTCCTCTTTGGGTCATGAATGTGCACAGCATATTTTATAGCAATTATGCCATGATCTTTCAGGATATCTTGTTCAATCTATCACCACCAGGAGACTCTGTGTAAACATAAACACGCAGAGGCACCGGTAGTGATGTGTTTTATGTCAACCAGCAATGATTGGTTCGTTTGCCAGAAGCCCAGGGCTGAAGAGAAGAACAACAACAACAAAAACAACAACAACAGTAGTGAAGGAGTGAAAATGGTGGAAAAACCTAAGAAGCGTCCAAGCAAACATGGCTAACTACTTACTCTCACTGCCAGTAGGGGGAGACAAAGGCTCTGCAGCGTAGCTTTAAAAAGGGACATACATTGCTATTCCTTTCACTATTTGGGCAACTTTACACAATTCCTGTGAGTCTATTGAACACATCTGTAACGTTTTTTTTCAAAGAAATTCATTGTTGTCTATTTCTAATCAATTACTCTAAAGCAGCATTTTTCCACTTCAAGATTTCAAGCAGTTTTTGGGCTGGGCTCCGCCCATAAGCGCATTGAGTGACAGTCACCCACAGTCTGCGACTGGCAGACAGAGAGAGATAGAAAGATTGAGGGGGATACTAATTAATTTCGCCGCGGGGGGGGCATAATCCCACGGGACCCCTGTGAATATTATTGCACGGATCGGAATATGGGCGTGCGCGTGGGAGCATGCGCAAAGATATTTTGACAGTGATATGCGAGTGCTCCCAGGGAGAAGACCCACACCAGCCCTGCATGCACACACATTTACACACTCCTGCGTGCGGTCCCTCTCTCTCTCTCTCTCTCCCTCTCTATCTATCTCTCTCTCTCCCTCTCTCTCGCTCGTTCTCTGCTGTCTGTCGGCACCCTCTGTTTGAGGAAGTAATTCCACTCGCTCTGTTGTTGAGCGAATTGTTGATTGTGGGTGGTGACTACAACCACAGAGCCGGCATTGGCTCCAACCACAGAGCCAATCAGATCACAATCAGCTCCTTGCTACGTCGCATTGCGAGTCAAATCAGAATGACCTAATTCACTGGGGGAGATTGTCTCAACTGAATTAGAGCAATCCGCCAAAATGGTAATTAGACACACAGACCCGTTGATACTAACCCCCATTGCTATAAAACAATGCTAAACACTGGAAAAGGCCATTTATAAGACACATGACCTTTAACACTTTCAGTGCCAGCAGGGGGCGCACGATTTAGTACTTCAATGTTAGCGTTAATAACTCCTAATCTATGTTTTAAATTATGGCTATGTGTCTAATCTGCCCGTCACTTATCAATGACTTGTTTTCCAGTCAACATTGTCAAAGCGGATTGTTTTTTTATCGGTTCATTTTTGTTTTATAGCATTTTGAAAAGCCCTTGTTTTCAAGGAAAATAAAAAGATTCCATGATAAACGCCCTGTACTGGAATATTCTAGAATACACAAAAACGTTGAAATTTTTTGCCCTATTTATGAATCGTTTTCAAATAAACGCTAGATTATCGATAGTATATGTGTACGTATGCACGCTATATAGGCGATCTGAAAAATCGATTCTCTGATTTCCTCAAAACGATTGTGCACATACAGACCCATCACACATAGGGCGAACGCTGAGATCTCAGCGAATACAACTCTGATTATCCCAAGACTTGTAAAATGGATTCCTTACCTCAGATCAGATGTTCTCCAAAAAGATCATTCCAGTTCCTGATCGCCATTCCAAAAATCGATGTTCTCCAAAAAGATCATTCCAATTCCTGATCGCCATTCCAAAAATCGATCGCTTTTATTGATCCAACGCTACATACTGTACATATGTATTCCACGCTGTTCTGAGAGTCCACAATGAATCCGATCGGCTCAGGTTACATGCCTGAGAAGTAAAATGTGGATTCCGGATTTTTCTTTTCTCATCCATTTTCATTGAGTCCATTCCAAAAGGGTGCATTACCATCTGGGAGACGATAGGGGGCGTTTTTTTCACATCTGAGCTCCTGATGGGGCTGGTTTACCAACGGGACACTCGGTTGATGAAATATGAATTCAGATCGCTAATAAAAAAATAACACGCTAATTGTCGTGGTGGGCATTCAGGCATTGGGCTGATAACACGTGTTATCACGTGGTGGGCATTGAAAGCGTTAACCCTTTAATCGCCAAGGACGAGTTAACACGTCATTCTCCGCCATGCGTAATCTGCCAATGACGCCGTAACACGTCATTGAGATCAATATTTCAAAAATCTGTGATGGCAATCATATTTCACCCGCGGAGACTTGAGATCTCCTGTTGATCTCCTCTCAACTCTCCAACGGTTCAAGAGCGCTATCTGGTGGCCGATCGGCGGATCGCCCAAACAGCAAACCGGAAACGGAAACTGGTGCTCATCCAAATTCGGTCCGGCCACTCGCTATAGCTTCCGGGGCTCCATTTCGACACACTGGATAATCAATCGCTCGCCCTAACTCAATAAACAACGTTATTTGGACGTATATAGTATTATACAACCTGGAAATGGTTCATCTAGATCAACATCCCATAATAGAAAACTGTCTACTCCAAGCTGATCGCCCAACGGCCCGAGGAGACTGGGGTAAGTTTCAGCGTTTATTATTACCGTGTTCGATACAAACTGCTCTGATGATCATATCACCCACACTACATGAATCATCTAACGTTGGCCACGGAATTATAAACGACCCCCCCCCCATCCGGTCAACATCAGATGATGAGTAGTAACTTCTACGTACATTTGAAATGTTTTATCTGGCGCCGATCGCTATCAAACTGTATTTGATCATCAATATAATGCATTTAGGGCTATAAATCGTGTTCTGCAGAATGCTGCAGAAAACGATAACATATTTATACTTTAGACCATATTTTAGTATGAATATGTGAATGAAAAAGTAGAACGTTGCTACATCCTAAACGATAGATACTTGACGTTAAATGGGCCATAGTAATGTCAATTTAGCAATACAATTTAAAAGGTTATAGCCCTGCAAAGAAGGGGAACATCTCCATAGACTTTCAACAGTGGCAGATAGGGGTATATGATCAGAATAATCCCTGGCAGATAAAGGGTTAATATATGCTACTTACACCCGCCATCCGCTTTGATCACGATACATTTGGAGCACAAAGTCAACAAGGAATAAAATAAGGTGCATTATAAGCTGGATGGATATCAATTAGACTAGGGCTGGGCGATATGACGATATTATATAAATATCGGGTACAGTTCATTAACGATACACTTTTTTAACGTATCGTGGATATCGTGATGTTTTGACCAAGAGGATTGTGTCGCGTCAATCTGGTCCACCCCGTTCAAACTTTTGAACAACGCCGCTCCCACACACACACTACTGCATCAAAGGTAGTACTTATGATTAACAAAGGCATTCGTTTTGTGGCATCAACATTATATAGTTACACGTTATATAGTTACACATCAGCGTATTTACCCAAACATAGCAACGTCCGATGACGACATAGATAGCAAGCGTTACTGTTCATATCTCAGTCCGTGCCGAGTTGTGCGTGCCCATTCTGCGGTCTGTTAATAAAGTTTTCAATCAGACAGATGTATGGAAAGGCTTTTATTATAACATTTGTTGCAGTAAAATCATTATGCCTCGTTGTCATGCTGCGGTGCGCTAGTAATCACTCGTCGGCTGCGGTGAGCTGTTGTTGTTGTCGTTGAGCTGAGCTCTCGTTAAAATCAATGGAGGGCATTCAGGAATGTAAAAAAAGAATAGCGCTGCTTGCCGATTGGTGCTAAGAACAGCAGGGCGGGTACAAGCGGTGTGACGTAATTGGCAGACTCGACTGTCAATCAAAATTATTCTGTTGCCGGTGTTCTGCAAAATTCGACTCTTCCTCGAATTCTGCTGCCAGCGCTCCTGCGCTTGCGCACGCATGCGCATGACCCACAATCGTTCACTACAATATTCTGCCACCTTGCTGACGAACGTCATGTTGAGTCTTGTTGATATATCTTAAACAATATCTTAAACATATGTTTTTCATTGCACCTTTTGAACTGTATAAGCATGTAAATATTTGCATGTAATTGGCTTTGCAGCTGAATGTATTTGTAGATGATAACATGTCGGTACACCTGTTGGAGTTTGGAGTGAACTATAGGGTGACGTCACCCAGCTGTCAAAAGATATAGGCGATTCGCGCTACGGCAGCAGTTTTCGAGGAGGTAGTAGAATTCGGCAGAACACCGGCTGAATGATTGAATGAATGAACGTTATTAACGATTGCAGAATGGGTACAATACAGTACAGCTCAATACAACAACAGTGGACTGACTGGAGGATGAAGACCAGAAAAAGACTTTCGGCTTTTTTACATAAGGGTCCTCCATTTTCAATTCATCAAAACATTTAGAGACATACAAATATACAGTAGTTTCATAAAAATGCTAAAATCCTATTGATTGATTGATTGATTGATTGATTTAAAACTTTATTAACATATTGCAGAATGGGTACAGTACAGCTCAATACATACAATTGTTAAGGGGATGCAGACCAGAGAAAGACTTTCGTCTTGTTTACATCAGGGTCCCCCATTTTCAATTCATCATATTTCATATCTAAATCATATAATATCTCATTGCTAAATATATGCAATATATAATCTAATAATCCAATAATCTAAATCTAATATATAATATAAAAATGCTAAATGCATGGGTATTTTATTTTGTCTTTAATGTTAGCTTGCAAACTCAAATACTGTCTTGGTAAGCCTCATAATGAATTGTTTGGGGAAAAAAAGAAAAACATCGTGATGCGTATCGTGTATCGCCGAAAGGTCAGAAAATATCGTGATATCATATTTAGGCCATATCGCCCAGCCCTAAATTAGACATGTTGAATATTCTGCACCCAGAGATGGTACTGAGGTTAGATAGGAGTCCTGCTCCTGTTGGCCAAGGGCCAGGCCTGTCTCTCCTGTGCTCCACCCCAGGTTATAAAAAAACATGTTTTTTCCATTGACACAAATACGATGGAAAATCAAATAGGGTCATGCTAGCATAGCAAAGATGGCGGAGTGTGCTATCTGAACAAAAACAGCCCAAGGCAAGTGTGTCTGCGAGAGAATCCAGATTTAGCCATAAACACAATAGTTTTCCTCCTAAACTGTGTTGTGATACTCCCTCAAAATCAGGTACAGTATTGTGGAAAAGTAAGTAACTCAGTAACACCATATCTCACAGACCTCCTCTCCCCTACCAACCCTCTTGGTTTTATTATATTATAATAAAATGTATTGTCATTATGCAGCATTATGCAAGTACAGTACAGCTAACCACAGTGCAAGGTAACAGTAAAGTGCATAACAATATACTGTACAGGACATGTGTGTAATATAAAGTGATTAAACGGGATATATATATATATAACAATGAACAAAGCTACGGAGTAAATATGTTAATCTGATGGATGTACAGAATTATCTACAGTGATAAATACACTATGGTAGTAAGCCATAATGGCCAGCTGTATAACTAATAAGAGTAGGTATGGGATATATACAGATATAGATCTACCTCAGCCCGTCTTCTGTCCATCCCTCAAGTCCAACATACACAGTGTTGTGGACAGAGACTTGTCCAGGGCAGCTCCCAGGCTCTGGAGGTCCCTCTCCCAACACATGAGGCTCAGAGTCTCTTCTCAACGTTCTAATCCAGCCTCAAGACCCATCTCTTCTCCACTGCCTTCTCCTGCCCACTCACCCCTCATCCATCCCTGTGTGTTTGTGTTGTACTCGTCTGTTGTTTGTCTCGCTACCTCCTTAGTGTAAAGCCACTTTGAGTTCTAGAAATCTAATTTATTACCTTCGCTTTGGCGACCTTGGCGAGAGGTACTGATTTAGCTTGTGTGTGTGTGTGTGTGTGTGTGTGTGTGAGAGAATCTGCTCTGACCATATCTTAACCCTTTCACTACCACACTACCAAATTATTAACCCTTTCACTACCACACTACAGATGGTTAGTGAAAGGTTAACCGTCTGTAGTGTGGTAGTGAAAGGTTAACCTTCTGTAGTGTGGTAGTGAAAGGGTTCAAAAGTAATGGCCCGGATTGCCATGAAATTTGCTGTGCACATTCATGACCCCAAGAGGAAGAAGAACGCCTATTGATTTAGGGAGACACCATGACCTTTACTCTAGCGCCATCATCAGGCCAAACTTTAGATTTTCTCCTGACCCATTAGTCATACAGTCACAACGTTTGCTCTGAATATCCATGACCCCTAGATAAACAAACCTTTAGATTGCGGTCACCCCATGACTTTTCCCCTAGCGCCACCATCAGGCCAAACTGAGAAATTATATCTCAAACAGTAATGGCCGGATTGTCTATCATTTTCTGTGCATATTCATGACCCCTGGAGGAAGACACCTATGACCTTTCCTCTAGCACCACCATATGGCAATATCAACAACTGACGGCAAAGTGAGGAGTTTGTTAGACCTTGGCGGAGGTCTGCACTCTATTGAGTGCATTATTCTAGTTATTAGTATTATCAATAATAATAATAAATAAGCAATATAGACTCTGCATTTTGAGGTGCAAGCTACATTCAAGTACCATTCTTTTCTTTTATGATTGTCAAGGCTTAGCACTCTTTCCTGTGATCATTGTAGACAATGAATATGATTTTCTCCAATGCCCTGGGATGGAGATAGAGCTAATGCTGGCTATTTGCAACTCTCTCCTTAAAGTCTCTCTGGTTCCACAGTTGTTGCATCCCTCTCCTTCTTCCTAGGCCTTGTTCAGACAGCCAGCCCAGCATATCTAGATTGTATCCAGATTCATTTTAGAAAGTGTGGACAGCAAATCGGATCCAAACTGTGGTTTGAAAAGTGATTCAAAGTGGGATCTCAAAGTGTCTTTTAGGTCCCTTACAATGCGACTTGACTTGCAAACGCGACACACGACGACAACGTCAAATCCAGAGATGACAGAAGTCCATCCAGCTGGGCAGCAGGGCGATATGGACATGGAGGACAAAGAACAACAGTCCTTGGACAAATGCTAAAATAAATTGTCTGCTGTACAGATCCCTCACTTCTTTTCTCTTTTTTTTTTTATTATCTTTTTTCCTCTTTTTCCGATTTTTCTCCCATCCCAATGTTAGTCGTTATGCCAATTCCCAATTCCCTTAGTCCACTGCACTACCCGGCCGCAGATCTCTCACTTCTGTACAGATCTCTCACTTCTGTACAGATCTCTCACTCACTTCTGTACATATCTCTCACTTCTCTCACTTCTGGACAGATCTCTCACTTCTGGACAGTCCGTCTTAAAGATCTGATTTTAAAAACGGTCTGTACAAAGCCCTAGAGTTAAGGCAAGGCAACATCACAGAACAACCTACTGGGTACATGTCATTTAGTGAGGCCTCAGGTGAACAATGAGGCCATGTGGCACTACTATCCACGCAGTGTTGTTATTTCCAATCAGTAATGCTGGCATGTCTACTCAATTAGATGCATGTCGTTTCATGGTATAGCTTTCTTTTAACAAGAAACTAAAAATAAAAACAAATGCTGGACAACTGACTCTCAATTCTCTCAAGGATATAGAACAATTACTGATAGACTGAACACAACCACTGCTTAGCTCTACCACTGCAGTCTCAATCCCTGCTGTTGTCCACACAGTTAACCCCAGACACAACCACTCACTTTCCATCCCTCAGACAGAGAGACAGACACACAGACACACACTTAAATAAAACATGGCAGCATCTGAAACGCCTGGACTACATCTGAAGCTTCAGCCACAGAGCAGCAGCCTGGACTACATCTGAAGCTTCAGCCACAGAGCAGCAGCCTGGACTACATCTGAAGCTTCAGCCACAGAGCAGCAGCCTGGACTACATCTGAAGCTTCAGCCACAGAGCAGCAGCCTGGACTACATCTGAAGCTTCAGCCACAGAGCAGCAGCCTGGACTACATCTGAAGCTTCAGCCACAGAGCAGCAGCCTGGACTACATCTGAAGCTTCAGCCACAGAGCAGCAGCCTGGACTACATCTGAAGCTTCAGCCACAGAGCAGCAGCCTGGACTACATCTGAAGCTTCAGCCACAGAGCAGCAGCCTCCTGTTGGAGTCTCAAAGACAACCGTCACTTCAGTGCTCCATCAGGAACTGGTTTGGTAAGTTAAGTGGAACACATCAGAATTCAAAATGTGAGTGCATCAGCGACAAATCAAAAAAGAATATGCAGGATGTGATGCAATTATCCCTTATGTCGTAGAATAGTACATAGTAAAGTTATAAGGTACATAGTAACTAGGGCTGCTTGACTGACAAAAATAAATAAATTATCTTTGATTGATCACGATTCATGATTATTAACTCATTCCCAGCCAATGACGAGTATACTTGTTATTGGCCGCCAATCGTTGGACGCCAACAACTAGTATATTCGTTATTTGATCGTTATTTCTTTTATTCGCTATTTCCATTCAGAAATCATCCAGGAAGGCTGTGGTACCATAGGGAATGCGTCTGAGATCGCAAATGTCCAATACCGCCGCCTGGTGGTATGCGGCCGATGTTGCACCCCCTTTGAGACTCTGTGTATCTCTCTGTGTCATTGAAATTCCTCCGGGCGGACATTTCTAGTAACGTGGATCAAGAGCTTTACCCGATCGCATTGAATAGTTTTTGGGACGCCCGATTCATTATGCTGTGGGGGGTTATGTCGTGGCCCAAATGGACATACGATCTAGCAGATGGCAATCAAATAATTGGAATATTCTTTTTGGAATCTCATCGGCCACAGGTAAGAGCAATTTAACGTCAATTTCAGCTTGGTTGTGCCTTGTTTTCATAGCCATCGCCCTGATCAGCGTATGCTGTTGTACTAACGAATGCCGTTATTGACAATCAATTAATCAGAAACGACCCCCCCCCCCTTTCATGCATGCATGATGGAACATAATAAACCGATCATATACATTTGAATTTTTTATTGTAGCGTGTATAGGGACGAAATGCCAATGGATTAAGTATAATGCGTCATAGCCTATTACTAGCCTCCCAGGAATGACCCTAAACCGCTCTAAAACGATACTTATATTCACCACGGTATAAAACGGGAATGTATGGATGGAAAAAAATATTCCTTTTTCACATCTTGAACGATAGATACTCGATGTCAAATGGGCCATAGTATTGCATCCAAAGCTATAATATTTAAATAGTTATAGCCCTGCAAACAAGGTGAGCGACTCCCATCGTTTACAGCGGTGGCGATAGCTACTACAGGATGAGGCTAATAGCTGGCAGTCAATGTGTTAAACACGTTTACTCATTGATTTGAGAACATCATGTGAGGATGACTTCATGTCATCTTCTACAAGTTACTAAAGATGTTTCAAAATAACTGGAGAAATGTGGCTCCCTCCTCCCTCTCAACACGAGCTGAAACTACTGTTGGGGCTTGAATGGGGCAGAGCACACCACTGTGAAGAGAGGGTGCGCTGCATTTACTACACAGGACAAAATGAGAGCAACACAGCGTGCAGCGCGATAACCGGTTTATCTCGATTATCTTGTTTGAATGATCGTGGGAAGCCAAAATCATAATTGAAATTGAAACACAATTAATCTGGGGCGACAGTGGCTCAGGAGGTAGAGCGGTCGTCTGGTCCTGGTTCGATTCCCGCTCCTCCCAGGCAGCATGTCGAAGTGTCCTTGAGCAAGACACTTAACCCCTAATTGCTCCTAATGAGCAGGTTGGCACTAGGGATGCACCGATCCAACTTTTTCAGTCCCGATACCTGGGCTTTGGGTATCGGCCGATACCGAGTACCGATCCGATACCCATTGTTCAATTAATAAACTGTATGCCTCACTGTGTGGAAGAGACTGGGATCATTCTTTTGTGCAAGGCAACATCAGGCTTGACTTAAAACATTACTTTCCTAACTTAGTGAAACAAAATGTAACAAATTAACACGGATATAAATGTACTGAATTGTTATTTATTCTTTTATTCATTATTATAAAAAATATATATATAATAATAATACAAATGCGTTAAAAAAATAAAAAATTATACTCCATCCAGCTAATTTGAGTCACATCAGGGCCGATATCCGATATCGGATCGGTGCATCCCTAGTTGGCACCTTGCATGGTTGCCTCCGCCGTCGGTGTGTGAATGAATGAGTGAGTGAATGGGTGAATGTGAGGAACAGAAATTGTAAAGCACTTTGGATAAATGTGCTATATAAATGTGCTATATAAATGTGGTATATAAATGCACCATTTACCATTTTTATCGCCCAGTCCTAACCGGAACCTGGTAGTTTGGATGTAAAAGGGTATGAGTGCGTAGTGCAAAGTGTGGGCATATCTTTGAGCTCATCAGGTGAACACCTATCACAGATGTTTTGTTGACTCTTCCATACCCACTCTCAGCAGACCCAGTCTACTACCTCATCTCACAGCCATCAATGCATCTCAGCAGCAGGCAGAGTCAGGGACGACTCACACACTGCTTTCACAACCTCGTGGTAAGCTCCGCCCGTGGATGAGTTCCCGGAGCAGAGCAGTACCACTACTTGGGCCTGCGGGTGGTTTTCACGAGCACCATTATTTGCCAAAAAATATTCATCTCCAAAAAACAACATTGTATTCCCCTGTCAATGAAAGTAAACAGATGAGGGAGTACTGCTCGGCGGTGAGCTTAACAGTTGGTGTTTTATGTGTATAACAAATATTCAGATATTTGTTTTCATAGCCTGAAAAGATAATGATCTTTGTCTAGTGTTTTATTGCACATATTTGTTGTAAGGTATAATATAACTGATGGGGTATATAGACCCTCATCTGCACCTTTGATTACACTGCCTACTTGCTCATATTCTTATATTCAGAGTTAATTATATTGTTTGCTTATTTTTATCTGTATAACTGTATTATTATTATTTATGTCTTTCTACTATTACCCTGCCCATACCTGTACCTCCCCCATGCTGCTATGACGGCCGAATTTCCCCAAGGGGATCAGTAAAGTAATATCTTATACACTTCACATCGTTTCCTAATGTCTCTCTTTGCCGTAGATTTAGCTCTGCACACTTAGTGTTCTCTTTATGACTGTGTGTGTGTGTGTGTGTGTGTGTGTGTGTGTGTGTGTGTGTGTGTGTGTGTGTGTGTGTGTGTGTGTGTGTGTGTGTGTGTGTGTGTGTGTGTATAAGAGGGGGGGGGGGGGCTTTCTCTTCAAATCTGTTGCATGCATTTATTTCTTTTCATGTATTCAATGTCACAAAGCAGAACCTGTTGATATTTTGTAAAGCTTGCAATGAGTCACTGTATGCATTCTCTCTTGCCCATTCTCCCCCTCATTCACACACACACACACACACACACACACACACACACACACACACACACACACACACACACGCACACACACACACACACACAGTAATGCTATTTGAACAGCTGTGTCTGCACACTCTGCATGTTTATTAGTGCCATTGTGATGGTGCTGCCCCTGTCATTTTTACCCTCTCTTCCATCCAGCCTATTCTCAAGTCACTATGGCAAACTATAGAGGAATTCTACTCACTAACCTTAACAGTCTGAAGGGGGGGTGGAGGGCGGAGGGGGGGACTGCCGTTCTCGGGCCCACTCACTCATTCTGGTGATCACTATATAGGTTGTCATGACCGGTCTCTCTCCGTCTGTCTGTCTCTGCATTTCTATGCTGCACATAGTGACGTTGGCGTAAACATAACGTATTGTGGGGGGGGGGGGGGGGGGGAATCAACTCACCTAGAGTTCTGGACATCACCGGCAGGGCTGAACTCAGCACCAAGATGGACACGCAGCAACCGATGATCTGCAAGATAAGAGCGGAGGAGGAAGACGGGTTAGCGGGTGAATTAGAAACACAGGGGATCTGATCATAGATCAGTTAAGCGCGTGAGAAAGAACTGAGAAACTACCGCAGAAAGTCGCGCGGTACGAAAAACACTGAGCGGCAATAAGCGACGCGCACGTCCATATGTACGCATGTGCGTGAGCGCACGCACAAGCACACGCGCACGCACACACACATACACTCCACTTGAAAGTTAAATAGGTTCCACATATTGAACAATTAGTACCTCTGAAGTTGCTCATTACGAGGTTCCCCTCATTGTCCCTTCAAGTCCTTTCAGCAAGGCGTCTAGTTAACAAGCCTCACCGTCCCTTCCCAACACTCATTACCAAGTGAATAGTACAGCCACCCAAACACTGCACACATCCTTCACCCCACAGCCTCCCTCCCTCCCTCCCTCTCTCTCTCTCCCTCTCTGATGTACAAGAAAAGAGCTTGCACTGCGTCCGTGTTTACGCAACCTACAAACAAATATTAGATGGATCAACTGAAGCCATTGAAAGGGGAGGGGACGGGAACACATTAGAATGGAGGAGAAAAGGAGAGAAAGAGAGAGAAGGGGAAAGAGATGAAACACAATGAAACCTAAATACATCAGTTCCTTGGGGACCACCACCGATTTCAGCCCCCCTCCCACATACACCCCACTACTCCCCCCCACCCCCAGCCCCCTTTACCGTTGCCATGGTAGTGTCGTCCTTCCTGGGGGTGAGGCTCTGGAAGACTCGCAGGCTGTAGAAGCCGAGTAGAGACGACACCATCAAGTAGCTGTTCAGCAGATAAATCAAGGACCATAGGAAATGCTGTTCTGCTGCAAAGCAATCCTGTTTCATGTAGACCTTTCTTTAGTTTGTTTTGAGTTTCCTCCAAAGTTTTGTGCCTTTTAGATTAGATTCATAGTAGTAGTAATATACAGGTGATTAAACTGGGTACAAAATGTACTAATTAGTACTAGTTAGTGTAGTGCTAATTAGGGGTGGGACGATACATAGATCCAGATCAATGTATCGATCTATTATCAATAGGGGTGTAACGGTACACAGAAGCCACGGTTCGATACGTACCTTGGTATTGGGGTCACGGTTCGGTACGAGTTTGGTACAACAGAAAATAAATATTTATAATTATAAAAAAAAAAGTATTTAAATTTTTTTAATTTATATTATATATTTTTTTATTTACTTTTTCTCCCATTTTCTATTTTTCTCCCATCCCAATTTTCATATCGTCCAATTCAACCCTCCCCTGTCTTCGAACGTTGTTTCTTGCCTCCCACAAGCCGGCTGCAATGTGGACTAAGTCATACATAGCACGAGTCCCCTCCGATACTCGAGGTAACAGCCGTCAGATCTTTTCACCTGCGCGGCTCGATCTTTCAGCGTCGGGGGTCTGGGCTTTGGAGGGGCCCCGCCCCCGTCGCTTCTTGATTCTACTGCGCAGGCGCACCAACCGACCTGTAGGAGTCGCTGTCCACAACGCCCGATCCCCACCCTTCAGTTTCCCTCCCCGTAATACGGCCAATGTGTATTACTGTGGACGACCAGCTAAACTGAAAGCAATGTGGAGAGCGGGGCTCGAACAGGAGGCATCCTGTTCGAACCTAGTCTCCAGCATTCGTTGCGAGCGCCTTGCCCACTGCGCCACGTAGCCGCCCTATTTATACATTATATTTATGATAATTATTATTAAATAGAACAATTTTCTATAGGCTTGCCGTGGTAGTCAGTGATACTGGTGTCATTCTGTGTTCAGGCATCCACTTGCCTACTGCCCCTTTAACAACTTATCCTTGCTAAGTTTCAGTTTCACTTCTAGAGAGAATTTAACTTCACAACGAGACTGAATACTAGAGAACAGATGACATATTACAACAATGGCAGAGGATTATTTGGATTTAAACACAGTGGAGCTCAGATGATCTGTCCGGAAAAGTATGTTTCTTTTTTTTATTTGATTGTGCCTGTGAGTCCGGCGGGGGAGAATGTTGATGTGTTTATTGGTGCGTGTGTGTGTGTGTGTCGGCAACGCGTGTGTGTTTCTTTCCATTGGTTTAATTTGGTTAACGTTATTGGGCGAACAAGAAAACGAAAGAAAACTGTAAAATTGTAATGACCCTGCAGCTGTTCCAATGTAAATGTGCCTTTCTCCGTGCACTTTCGCCGGCTCTGAAGTCTGCTCGGTGTACCCGGCCACGCACGCTGTTCTCGCACGGAACCTCGCGAGTGCCTGCATGTGGGACTTGTGTGTTTGCGCTGTGGGCGTATTCGTCGTATGGCAGCACGTACCGCACCATGACGGCCGTACCGTAAATTCGCGGGACGAATACACGTACCGTTAAACCCCTAATTATCAATGATCCAATAGGATCGATGCAACGTAAAAAGATCGGTTCATATTGTGATACTCTTATTTTGAAAATCCCGCGGAGTCGTATCCGCTCAACAGCACAGCAGTAGCATCTGAAACGCGTGTACATTACAACAGAGCAAGGCTACATAGTGTGCCTATTTTGCGACCCAAAACAAGTCCCTGCTGTTTTATTCCGCAACGGGTCAAATGCATCGAACATGCTTTGCAATCCTCGCCATTCCTTTATGCCCACGTCGCGTTAAAGACAGAAATTAACGTTACGTTAGCGTAAGCTAACAAGCTAACCCTGATCAGAGCCATAGAGAGAACAGCAGAGTGGGGACTGGGAAAGGGGCATTCTCCCTTTCTGTGTGTGTGTGCGTTTGTAAAGACCAGATGAAGTCAGACGAGTATATTATATTGATAGTCAATTTACTGAGGATGGACAGATAATGTTGATATTTATCATGATCATCATGCAACATAAATCAATTGTACAAACGGTTTGGGAGAGGAAGGGGTTTTAGGTTGCGTCTTGTGAGTTCCAAAAAGATTTACATAAAGTTTAAAGCTCAATATATCAAAACCTGGCATTTTACACTGAACAGAAGGTCTATTTGTATTAAAAACAATAGATTGTTTTTCATTTAAATGTCTGGAAGAGCTCAAAAATGTAAATGTCAAATGATATTTCCGTAGCCTTTTTTGAGTTTATCTAAATGTTACTGATTGTGTTAAATGGGCATATAATATCATCTCATATCGATCGCAGGCACCTGAATCGAATCGTATCGTATCATGGCAGACTTTGTGATATCTGCAAATATCGTATCGTTGTCCAAAGAATCAATATCGTATCGTATCGTGATGAAACTGGTGATTCCCACCCCTAATCAGATGTATGTACAGAGTTTAGGGATGTCCCGATCAAATATTATACTTTTTTTTTTTTTTTTTAAGTCGACCAATAGTCGACTAACGGCAAATTTTGGCCAATCCTAGTCGACCATCCAAATCCTTAGTCGGGGACAGCCCTAATATATATATACCGGTATATATCCCGATTTCTTTTGATTTTTTTTGCCTGTCCCGATCTTCGGAGAGTCACGTGATCGGCCCCGATTCCGATCATGTGATCGGATCGGGACATCCCTAACAGAGTTGTTGTATTAATATGTACAGCGTAGGGATGTGCATCTCCAACACTGAGGCCGATGCGATGTGCATCTCGATACGTTGCCAACGATACAATACATTAACGATACATTTGAAGCACCGGGCGATGCGATACGATTTATGTTGAGATACAGTTAACTGTAGGGCGGCTAGGTGGTGCAGTGGGCAAGGCACTCACCACCAATGTTCGAGCCCAGCTCTCCACATTGTTTTCAGTTTGGCTGGTCGTCCGTACTAATACAATTGGCAGTATTAGAGGGTGGGAAAACTGATGGGTGGGGATCGGACGTTGTGGACAGCGACTCCTACAGGTTGGTTGGTGCGCCTGCGTTGTAGAATCAGGAAGCGACGGGGGCGGCGTCCCTCCAAAGCGCAGACCCCTGACGCTGAAAGATCACGCTGCGCAGGTGAAAAGATGCGACGGCTGCTACCTCGAGTACCGGAGGGGACTCGTGCAATGTATGGCTTCGTCCACATTACAGCCGGCTTGTGGGAGGCATGAAACAGCGTTCGAGATAGGGGAGGGTAGAATTGGATGATACGAAATTGGGATGGGAGAAAAATAGAAAATGGGAGAAAAAGTGGATAAAAAAAAAGATAGTTAACTGTTTGATACGATTTGATTCAACATAATGCGATTCGGGGCGATACGATGCGATTCAACACAATGCAAAATAATGATAAAATGTTATGGTATTGTATTCCTTATATGCAGCTTATATTATTATTAACACATCCAGCGCCGGGCCCGTTTTAAAACGTTATTGCCCGCCATGCAAATTCTGCCAATAACGTTGTACGACATTATTGAGATCAATATTTCATTTTTTCGCCATGGCATTCATAATGGACCTGTCTCAAAACCCTGCCCTCTTTTCTTGATCCTCCAATCACAGCTGTCGCTTACCTCTGACTTCCTCGTACAAACTTTGTTTGTACGAGGAAGTCAGAGGTAAGCGACAGCTGTGATTGGAGGATCAAGAAAATGGGCAGGGTTTGAGACAGGTCTATTCATATATACACCTCCGACCCTCCGGATGGACCCTACGGCTCAATACAACGACGGCTCAATACCGCCGCCTGGTGGATGGTCGGGCGAGTTACACTCGAAACAGGAAGTTGTGGGGTGTGCGTCGATTAAATTCATCCGGCCGTCAGACATTGTTGCAGGACTCGCAACAGACATTATGTACATAATGGATCGCTTTATAAACTTAATAATCTATATGATTTCGGCGTTTATTGCGACATACAAACCGGAAATGGACCTAGGCGATCGACGTCCTATACTTGGGATATTTCACCGCCAGTCTCATTGACGCACGGTAAGAGGACACTAATGTCATTTTCAACTCAATTGTTTATTCATTTAACTGCAAACCGATCTGATCAATATATCACCCATACTACATAAAGCATTTACTGATGATCACGGAAGTATAAACGACCCCCCCCCCTTTCATCCGCGCATGATGAGGCATAACGTATACGATCATGTACAGTTGAATTTTTTAATATAGGGCGTCTTGGGAATAGACGGCAATCGATAATCTATATATGCGTTTAGGCCTATAGCTCACGTTCTAGGAATTACTGCAGAAAACGATAAAAACATACTTATATTCTAGAAGGTATTTTTGTATGAATATATGAATGAAAAAGTATAACGTTCCTACATCCTGAACGATAGCTAATCGATGTTGAATGGGCCATAGTAATGTCAATTTAGCAATACAATTTAAAAAGTTATAGCCCTGCAAAGAAGGTGAACATCTCCATAGACTTATAACGCTGGCAGTGAGCCTACATTGATGGATATAAGCTCTGGCGGGGAAAGTGTTAAAAATAAAATAATCTACTGTAAGACAATTTATATAAAAACTCTTGGGTGCCTAAGACTGTTTTCTATCCACTTTAGCTAAAAACACATAATTTATATATACACACTACTGTGAGACAATAATAAATCACACACAAAGGGATAATGGCTTATAGCAGACTTAATGATTTTATAATATTTCAGATAATGAAATAAAATGTTTATCATCAACTATCCAGTTAGTATTTATATTGTAATGTTTGGCCACTTTAAATCATTGAACGTAGAGAGAGAGAGAGAGAGAGAGCGTTTGAGTGTTCTGATGTGCCGTAATTGACCACGCCATGATGGCATTTTTTGTCAACACAGTTGGAACCTGGAGGAAGCGATATAAAGAAACGAATTGCCAATAAATGTGAAGTTATCTTTGAACCTGTTGTCAAGCGTCGTCAATATACCCCCCCCCATTTCCTCACTAATGGAACTGGTGTTGCGGAGTCACGTTAGTTAGATAGTTTAGCGTTAGCTGAACGGCTAACAGCGCCTAAAGTTAGCCAGTTTGTCAATTCAATTCATGTCTCGACGTCCACTGTTTGTTGATAACTGTGACGCGGCTCTCGCCTTCCGTAGTAGCGAAGCAAATATATTCTCTGCTGCTGAGTGCTGACAGAAGTGGATGAGAGGAAATGATATGAATGAATCGGTTTTAACCGATGCAAAGACGCTACAACAGATGCATCGCGAGTTCAACCTGAATTGAAGCCGATGTGCACTTTTTCCACCGATGCACTCGCATCTTGAACGTTTATGCCGGTGCACCGATGCGAATCGGTGAATCTTAACATCACTAGTACAGCGATACAGGTAAAAAGACACTATAGTAGTAAGTCATACTGGCCAGCAGTGTAACTAGTAAGAGTAGGTAAGGGATATGCCTGAATTTCCCCAAGGGGATCAATAAAGGAATATCTTATCTTATCCATTATGTACAGATAGATATAGTATCTACAGATATGTAAAACGCATTATATCCAGGTATGTACGGACAGATGTGGATATATATATATATAGTAAGAATAAATATATAAATACGGTATATACAACATTATTGTACATGCTATCATACAGAGTTATACGAGTTATATGCAGGTGTATAAGTATATATATATAGAAGGATTATATGCGAGTATATTCAGACAAATATGTATATATATGCGGAAAATATAAATATATATATAGGTTATATACATGCTATGATGCTATCATACAGAGTTATATGGGTAGACTATAGTATGAGGTAGCTAGTTATGAATACTATGTATACAGTGTGGCAGTTGAAGACAGTGAAAGCAGCAGGTAGGTAAGCAGGGTATCTGCGGGTTTAAACAAGTTACATCTAAGACTTTTTAAGACCTTTTTAATACCACTTAAAGCAAGATTTCACGACCATACTAGCAAAAAGAAAAAACACATAGTGACACTGAACTGGCACTTGCAAGCCAATTTAAATGATCGCACCTTCCATACAAGCTCTCGCCAGACACACCAAGCTCCCGGTAGCCTTGCAAAAAACAACGACTTCAATACAAAAACGTTTAATATATTTAATATTATTTAATCTCTCCCGACAGCCGGGCTGACCCCCGAAAAAACGTAATACCTGTGCAAATGAAATTTTGTAATACCTTTTATGGTCTTAAATTGAGAATTATGAATTTAAGACTTTTTAAGACATTTTAATACCCTGCAGATACTCTGATAAAGCTCTTCAAGCTGTGATAAAGCGAGGAAGGTGTCTGCACTTGACTATGTGTGTCAATAAGGCATGAGCCTGAGAATGCGCTTGGTCCCTGAGCACAGAGGTAAAGAGGGGGGGGGGGGTATCAATGAAAGGATACAACATCAGAAGGATCTCCAGCGCCGCCTGGGCGACCCCAAATTTTGACAAGGGGGTGTTCCCGATGCCTCGATCCTGGAAAAGAAAGAAAGAAAAAGAAAAAGAGAGAGAGAGAGAGAGAGAGAGAGAGAGAGAGAGAGCGAGAGAGAGACGGATGAACGATCGTCTTGAATAAACAATCTTATGCAAACACTTATCACAAATAATAATAATAAAAACTATTTAAATGGAAAGCAACAGTACCGCAGGCGGTTCTGTACACACATGCAATTATAGAGATCCAGCGAAGCGAAGCGAGCGCTCCGCACACAAAGAATGTCCCCACTTGAGACAAGACAAGAATCAAATTGGCTAAGTAATGAATGGAACGAGATGAAAGAGGCTCTTTTTAAAATCACTGTCCGTCATATAATATGTGAACAGGTGTTCAAACAAAACACTGCTTACGGTGTGCAGTGTACAGGCTGCTTACAGTGTAGAGTGTACAGGCTGCTTACAGTGTACAGGCTGCTTACAGTGTACAGGCTGCTTACAGTGTAGAGTGTACAGGCTGCTTACAGTGTAGAGTGTAGAGGCTGCTTACAGTGTAGAGTGTAGAGGCTGCTTACAGTGTAGAGTGTACAGGCTGCTTACAGTGTGTAGAGTGTACAGGCTGCTTACAGTGTAGAGTGTAGAGGCTGCTTACAGTGTAGAGTGTACAGGCTGCTTACAGTGTGTAGAGTGTACAGGCTGCTTACAGTGTAGAGTGTACAGGCTGCTTACAGTGTGTAGAGTGTACAGGCTGCTTACAGTGTGTAGTGTACAGGCTGCTTACAGTGTAGAGTGTACAGGCTGCTTACAGTGTGTAGAGTGTACAGGCTGCTTACAGTGTGTAGAGTGTACAGGCTGCTTACAGTGTAGAGTGTACAGGCTGCTTACAGTGTAGAGTGTACAGGCTGCTTACAGTGTAGAGTATAGAGGCTGCTTACAGTGTAGAGTGTACAGGCTGCTTACAGTGTAGAGTGTACAGGCTGCTTACAGTGTAGAGTGTACAGGCTGCTTACAGTGTAGAGTGTAGAGGCTGCTTACAGTGTAGAGTGTACAGGCTGCTTACAGTGTGTAGAGTGTACAGGCTGCTTACAGTGTAGAGTGTACAGGCTGCTTACAGTGTGTAGAGTGTACAGGCTGCTTACAGTGTAGAGTGTACAGGCTGCTTACAGTGTAGAGTGTACAGGCTGCTTACAGTGTGTAGAGTGTACAGGCTGCTTACAGTGTGTAGAGTGTACAGGCTGCTTACAGTGTGTAGAGTGTACAGGCTGCTTACAGTGTAGAGTGTACAGGCTGCTTACAGTGTAGAGTGTACAGGCTGCTTACAGTGTAGAGTGTACAGGCTGCTTACAGTGTAGAGTGTACAGGCTGCTTACAGTGTAGAGTGTACAGGCTGCTTACAGTGTGTAGAGTGTACAGGCTGCTTACAGTGTAGAGTGTACAGGCTGCTTACAGTGTAGAGTGTACAGGCTGCTTACAGTGTAGAGTGTACAGGCTGCTTACAGTGTGCAGTGTACAGGCTGCTTACAGTGTAGAGTGTACAGGCTGCTTACAGTGTAGAGTGTACAGGCTGCTTACAGTGTAGAGTGTACAGGCTGCTTACAGTGTAGAGTGTACAGGCTGCTTACAGTGTAGAGTGTACAGGCTGCTTACAGTGTGTAGAGTGTACAGGCTGCTTACAGTGTAGAGTGTACAGGCTGCTTACAGTGTAGAGTGTACAGGCTGCTTACAGTGTGTAGAGTGTACAGGCTGCTTACAGTGTGTAGAGTGTACAGGCTACGTGCAAATAACAAAAAAACGACTCAACAAATACTCCAGTAAGTAAAACTACTCAACAAATACTCCAGTAAGTAAAACTACTCAACAAATACTCCAGTAAATACACTAAGGCGTTTTCCTACCCAGCCCCTTTTTGAAGTTGGAGCAGGAATAAAGACATATCTACGCACCAGGCATCTGTGTTGTCAAATGGTAAATATTTGCTTTTGTCAAGACTTGGCGTTTGATTTGGATTGAAATAACTGTGCCGTTATCAAAAGGATCAGTGTTTTCAAGAGAGAGCCGTGCCCCCGAAATATTATTGATTGGAATGGTGCGTATATACTCTGTAGGGAGAAATAATAACTCTCCATCTATGTGTTAAGAACTGACAACACAGCATGTATGACCACACTATGTATACCACACTGGATCATTGGCGCAGAAGATGATATATATATACTATAAGTACACATTATGTGTACAAAAGATGATATATACTATAAGTACACATTATGTGTACAAAAGAGGAGGGCAAAGGGGCAACAAGAAAGGTCTGGCAGGTTGTTTCACGTCTTATGAGAATGTCATCTGTGTGAGCTCACTGCAGAGTCGTGGTGCAGAGCGCTCACTCAGGGAATTAACAGACGGCATCTGATGTCATTTATTAATGGAGAGAGGGAGCGAGCGAGGGAGCGATGGAGCGAGTGAGGGAGCGAGCGAGCGAGGACACACATTAAGAAGACTGTGTGCGCGTGGAACGTGCGCGCGTTTTTGCGGGATAGCTAGCTTTAACATTACGCCTCCTTTCAACTCTCAGGCTCCTCTTCATTCCAGCGGCAGGCGTGGTGAAGGAGGATGTGTGTGTGTGTGTGTGTGTGTGTGTGTGTGTGTGTGTGTGTGTGTGTGTGTGTGTGTGTGTGTGTGTGTGTGTGTGTGTGTGTGTGTGTGTGTGTGTGTGTGTGTGTGTGGTGCAGGTGGGGGGTAAGGTTGGGCAACAGTGTGTGTGTCATTGCAGCCTGCCGTGGCCCATTCAGCAGATGCAAGGTTGGTGTTTGTTGCTTCTGGGATTAGTGCCTTACAACACCTGTGTGGAGGCCATCAACTGCTATACACACACATACTGTTTTATTTCTATACTTGTGAGGGCTACTACTTATTCCATTGACTACATTCATTCCCTAGCCCCTTACCAAACCCTACTTAAAACCTAGCCTATTTAAAAAAAGGCAGGGCCGGCCAAAATGTCCTCACTTCGACAGATTTAGATCATCTTTCTATGAGAGCGCCGTGCACGCATGTGAGTGAGTGATGAGCAGTGATGTACCTGAACGCGTTCAATGAACGATCGTTCATGAACGCGTTCGTATTTTGGGCGAACTTGAACTGAACGTACTGTATATCCGCTAAATGAACGTAATTGAGAACGCGTTCATTCTCAGCCCTGTGTAACGGAGTTCAAAAGTGCGTTCATTCTCAGCACTTTATTATAACGGCGTTCAAAGATGTGCCATATTTCATAATGCATTTCAGCCGACAACTCAGTTAAAACACTGTAAACAGGCTTAAATATTATGCGTAAAACCACCCGATCTGGCAACCAGCCTGTCACCCCCTGCTACGTCATCAGACTCCTCATCACAACAAGCAGTGGAACAGGAATCTGCGCGCAGATTAGAAGCCGAGAGCTGCAGCAGCAGCAGCACTCGCTCAATCGGAGTCAGACTCTACCTCTAGACGTCACGTTGGCGTATGCATTTAAAAGAGTTTACAATTCAAACTATTTGATAAACTTCTACTTTCAGCCCGGAAATGCATTCTGATAAACTGGATTAAGGATAAGCCTCCATTTTTACAAATGTGGTATAGAGGGATCTTCGGTGTGCTCCTACCCCATGAAAGACACTGTGCAATGCATAGAGTCAACAACGCTTCCTTTCAGGATGTGTGGGCCCCACTATTAGACTATTTTCCTGCTGAAATGTATCGGATCCTTCTAAAGGCCCAGTGCCCCATTGTATGGACAGACCTAGGATAGGAAAAAATAAATATTATGTATGTCTACATGTGAATGCGCTCGAGGCAAGTGCAATACTGTACAGTGCCTGTCTTGCTTGTTTTTCTTTTTGTTTTGTTTTTGCTTGCTTATGGTGTGGATGATGGCATAGAGATGAACTGGAGGACCCCCCCCCCCCCCCTTGTCCCAATGTGTGTTTTTGTAATGTAAGTAACTGTACGTGAAAAATCTATAATAAAAAAAAAGTTAAAAAAGAACTAAAAAGAACTAAATTAGTTCATTTTTGAAACCATGAACTTTAGTTCAACATTTTGAATTATGAACTATGAACTGAACTAGTTCATTTTAAAAATTTTGAACTGTGAACTGAACTAGTTCATGTAGAAAGTGAACTTTCCCAACACTGGTGATGAGTGAGTGACTGACGAGTGACTGACGAGTGACTGACTTATGAGTGAGTGAGTGAGTGAGTGAGCGAGTGAGTGATGAGTGAGTGAGTGATGAGTGAGTGCATGACTGATGAATGAGTGAGTGACTGACTGACTGACTGATGAGTGACTGACTGATGAGTGAGTGAGTGATGAGTGCGATAGAGAGAGACACAGAGAGAGAGATAGCGAGAGTGATAGCGAGAGAGCTAGCGAGAGAGAGACACAGGGAGAGAGAGAGAGAGAGAGAGAGAGAGAGAGAGAGAGAGAGAGAGAGAGAGAGAGAGAGAGAGAGAGAGAGAGAGAGAGAGAGAGAGAGAGAGAGAGAGAGAGAGAGAGAGAGAGAGAGAGAGCGAGAGAGAGAGAGTAATGTGTGGCTGGATACACTATCATCAGGCTTGTGAGCACTAGGTGTGAACATCATATTGGTTTATAAAATGTGGGGTCAAGTGTGGTGTGTCTTCTGAAGAGGAGGAGCAGTTAACACTTTTATTGGTCCCTCTTAGTGCCCGTTCATCAAGCAGTAAAAACACCCTCCTCCTCCTCCTCCTCCTCCTCTAACTCTTCATCTCTCTCATCCTTATCCTCCTCCTCTGTGAAGTGGAAAAGCAGGGGGACAGGGCATTTCACGGGACAGGGCATTTTTTGGCTCTTAGAATTCTTTCTTTTCTTTAATAAAACATTTTTCACGTAATCCCTAATTCATGGGATTAGATGAGGGGGGGGGGTTCTAAACTTCCAGGGGCATTGTTTGTACCCTGAGACCCCGCTCTATTCCTACCCCGGTCAGGCAGAATGGGGTACTACTCAGTATGCTGAAGGGGCTTGTAGGGATGCTTAGTAGGGAACGAGAGCAAACATTGACAGGGCACTTCCATTGTGCTGTACCCCCCACAGCCCCCCCCCTCCCCATCCACACCGGTTATATCTGGGCCTCATTTGACTTTCCCACAGTCTGAGACCCTTTCTCCACCAGTATCTACCCCACTCCCCTATCTCTCTCTCTCCCTCCCTCCGCTCTGCCTGCTCCCTCCCGCCTCCGATTCAAACTCCCCTCCTTGTGTACCCCCCCCCCCCCCTCCTTACGCCCACGCCAACCCCCTTCACAGAGTGCCAAGACAGTGTATAAGTAACTGTAAGGGCATTATGATGCTGCAGGGCAGAGAGTAATATGGTGCGATGGGCGGGAGAGAGGGGGGGGGGGGGGGGGTAGTTAGATGGATATCATATCGGTATTGATCGTCTCCGAGGATGACATACACCCCCCCCCCCTCCCCCCCCTCTCCGCCAGTCCCCGTAGCACTCTTTGAGATCAGAGGCGTGGCATCCATCCAGCTCATCAAACCCGTAAACCGTTTAGCGCGGCCGGCACTGTCAGCGGGGACGGCTTCAAGCCGCGTGACAAGTGTAATTTGGGGGATTTTCTGCGATGCGTCATTGCCAAAGAAAATACCTCCCCGATAAAATAATTTGGAATGTCGAGGGCAGCTCAAGTCAGTCAGTCAACCCCGCGAGAGAGAGGAACGAGGGGGCAAAACGGAGCAGAAATACGATACATCATGTTGCCCTTTCCGCGGGAGAAGAATGCAACCACAGGCGTGCGTGAGCGTGCACACACACACACACACACTTCTGTCACTGCAGATGAGACGAGATAAGAAGAGCTTAAAACACATTGCATGTTATAAAGGAGATGAGAATCTCAGTAGCAGGAGCACTTCACCTGGCTAAGGCAGTATACCTCTGCAGCCAGGAGGAAAAGCAGCTTATCCGCCCGCGCAGCACCCCCCCCCCCCCCCCGCGGACTTCACACACGTAGCTCTCATTTCATCTGCACCACGCTGTGAAATGACTTTCAATGAGCTTCCCAAACAACACGCAGGGGGACAAGGCGGAGGACAAGGCAGCAGCCCGATAAACATCTGGAGGAGGCTTTTCTTCAGTGCACCTGAGCATATCCGGAATTTGATTTATGTCCCCGGCGGGAACACGGCGGCTCTGCTGGGCAGGCTCCCTCCCCAGTGTACGTGTCAGGTGTGTTGTGTGTTGTGTGTGTGTGTGTGTGTGTGTGTGTGTGTGTGTGGCTAGACTTGTGAGGACCAACTCTTCACAGCCAATCTTTCTTGGAAGGACATTTCGGGCCGTTGGGACATTTTGGACAGTCCTCACATGGGGAAAAAAAGATTACTTTAGCGCCACATAAACTTTAGTGTGAGTGAGTTAGTTACTTAGTGATGTAGCGGTTATGGCAGATGTTAGGGTAAGGGGTTAGGGAGTTCATCTGAGTCAATCTAATGTCAACACAGGTATAGCAATACCAAAGTGTGAGTGTGTGCGTGCGCGCGCGTCCAGTAGGCTTACCGTGGATCCCTTGGGCATGGCAGTCTCATCCACTAACAAGTAGAGGATATTCAACGCCACCATCAGGACTGAGATTGTCTAAAGACGGAAAAGAAAGAAGGAGCCTTCCATTACAAACGGTGGAATCGAATCTGAGATATACTGAAATCAAAATCATGTTTGTGGTTTGTGACCCACTTGGGGGGTCCTGACCCCCAGGTTGAGAACCACTGGACTTAAAGACTACCCCAGTATTCCAAATAGGTCAGGTGGGGGTGACCCCAGAACCAGAGAACCTATATCACATTCAATTATGTTTGTTTTTATTCAATCAATGTGTATTGGAGCATAGTGTGCTGGTTCCACCTCCTTACAGAACAGCCCCCCCCACTCCCGCCCCCATCCATTTCCATTATCTGATAATTAGCATCCCCCCCTCCAGGGAAAATCTGTTGATTTCCGACATATTAAATCTCCCCGGTCATAATGTCAGGTGAAAATTATTCCAGAGTGGGCACGGTAGTCTGCTTGATTCCCGTCTCTAGTGTGCCAGCAGGAGGGAGCGTCTCTGTGTTTCAGTACACAGGAGCTGTGGCCTCTGCGCTGTCCGTGGTGCTGAACTGGACAGCAGAGAGACAACTGATTTGAGTTATTTGATTTGGAATATATAATGTATAAGCAAAAGTAGCCTTACTTGTCAATAAAAACAAGATTTTAAGTATACATGCCTTGATGATGTCATTCTGTATATAGTCCATTGATTGTTTTTAAGCTCAATAAACACAGATACTATTTGACCACATTACTAATAATATTAGAAATCTTCCAGGACACGTGGACTGGCCTGAGGAGCGCGGTGATGGTGGGACACGTTCCGCGTGGCACCTCTACACGTGACGGTTCCGTCCTGCAAGACTATATGACATCAGTGCAGCTCCGCGTCACGTCTTGACACAGATTCCCCACTCTGTAATCTGTCTAAAATCACAGCAGCTTGCAGGTGGCTATTTAGCATTTTCTTAAACAGCCATTAAAAGCAAAAGTGCATCGCCACCCAGAATCTTGGTATCCGGCTAGAACCGGGTGTGTGATGCGTGCTGTGTGGGGGGTGAGGGGTGGGGGTAGAGTGTTTTAGACTCAATGGCCACCTGCCAGGCTGTGTGCTCCATAAACAGTACAGGCTTTATGATAGGTTGACCTGGGTACAGTACAGGGCTTTATGATAGGTTGACCTGGGTAGACAGTACAGGCTTTATGATAGGTTGACCTGGGTAGACAGTACAGGCTTTATGATAGGTTGACCTGGGTAGACAGTACAGGCTTTATGATAGGTTGACCTGGGTAGACAGTACAGGCTTTATAATAGGTTGACCTGGGTACAGTACAGGCTTTATGATAGGTTGACCTGGGTAGACAGTACAGGCTTTATGATAGGTTGACCTGGGTAGACAGTACAGGCTTTATGATAGGTTGACCTGGGTAAACAGCACAGAGCTTTATGATAGGTTGACCTGGGTAGACAGTACAGAGCTTTATGATAGGTTGACCTGGGTAGACAGTACAGGCTTTATGATAGGTTGACCTGGGTAGACAGTACAGGCTTTATGATAGGTTGACCTGGGTAGACAGCACAGGCTTTATGATAGGTTGACCTGGGTACAGTACAGAGCTTTATGATAGGTTGACCTGGGTACAGTACAGGGCTTTATGATAGGTTGACCTGGGTAGACAGCACAGGCTTTATGATAGGTTGACCTGGGTACAGTACAGGCTTTATGATAGGTTGACCTGGGTAGACAGCACAGGCTTTATGATAGGTTGACCTGGGTACAGTACAGGCTTTATGATAGGTTGACCTGGGTACAGTACAGGGCTTTATGATAGGTTGACCTGGGTAAACAGTACAGGCTTTATGATAGGTTGACCTGGGTAGACAGTACAGAGCTTTATGATAGGTTGACCTGGGTACAGTACAGGGCTTTATGATAGGTTGACCTGGGTAAACAGTACAGGCTTTATGATAGGTTGACCTGGGTAGACAGTACAGGCTTTATGATAGGTTGACCTGGGTACAGTACAGGCTTTATGATAGGTTGACCTGGGTAGACAGTACAGGCTTTATGATAGGTTGACCTAGGTAGACAGTACAGGCTTTATGATAGGTTGACCTGGGTAGACAGCACAGGGCTTTATGATAGGTTGACCTGGTTAAACAGTACATGCTTTATGATAGGTTGACCTGGGTAGACAGCACAGGGCTTTATGATAGGTTGACCTGGTTAAACAGTACATGCTTTATGATAGGTTGACCTGGGTAGACAGTACAGGCTTTATGATAGGTTGACCTGGGTAGACAGTACAGGCTTTATGATAGGTTGACCTGGGTAGACAGTACAGGCTTTATGATAGGTTGACCTGGGTAAACAGTACAGGCTTTATGATAGGTTGACCTGGGTAGACAGTACAGGCTTTATGATAGGTTGACCTGGGTAGACAGTACAGGCTTTATGATAGGTTGACCTGGGTAGACAGTACAGGCTTTATGATAGGTTGACCTGGGTAGACAGTACAGGCTTTATGATAGGTTGACCTGAGTACAGTACAGGCTTTATGATAGGTTGACCTGGGTAGACAGTACAGGCTTTATGATAGGTTGACCTGGGTAGACAGTACAGGCTTTATGATAGGTTGACCTGAGTACAGCACAGGGCTTTATGATAGGTTGACCTGGGTAGACAGTACAGGCTTTATGATAGGTTGACCTGAGTACAGCACAGGGCTTTATGATAGGTTGACCTGGGTAGACAGTACAGGCTTTATGATAGGTTGACCTGAGTACAGCACAGGGCTTTATGATAGGTTGACCTGGGTAGACAGTACAGGCTTTATGATAGGTCGGCCTGGGAAAACAGCACAGGGCTTTAAAGTCGCATTACACTGGACCCCAGAAGGCGAAAGAAAGAAAGTGAGGCCTAAAACGACATGGCGTAGGACTATAGAGAAGGAGCTCCAGCAACACCACCAGAGCTGGGGGACCATAGAGAAGATGGCCAAAGACAGATGCAAGTGGAGAAACTTTGTTGCTGCCCTATGCGCCAGCCGGCGTAATGGGGATAAGTAAGTAAAGTAAGTTCATGATAAGTTGACCTGGGTAAACAGTACAGGGCTTTATGATAGATTAGTCTCCAGTTCCAAACGCACACCTTGATGTCACTACTGTAGTTCAATTGTAAACGCTTCCAGGACAGAACTCAACCCCCGTCCTTAACCAGCTGTACGTATTCTGATTACGACAGGACGGCTGTTTCAATTGCAAATCACCATGTGGCACCATTCATGTTTCTACACTAAAAGATGCGTTAGGAACTGGAGACTAGTGTAGGACAGCCTGGTAAACAGTACGGCGCTTTACGATAAGATTGCACTGATAGTACGGGGGTTGTGAGAGGTCGGCCTCCTAAACTCACCGTTCCTGTAAGCAGTATCAGCATCACCATGGGATACAGCAAGTTCTTCTCCCACCCCGATGCCCTCTTTCTCCTCTCTGAGAAAGAGAGAGAGAAAGATGGAGAGGCCAGAGTGTGAAAAAGAAAAAGGTAGAATCACAGAGAGAGAGAGACAGAGAGATAGATAGAGAAAGAGTAAGAGGCGGGGTCAGAAAGAGAGAAAACAAACATAAACATTGGGACTACATACGTGTATATATATATAACACCAGAGCTGCTCACCATATCACTATAACACCAGAGCTGCTCACCATATCTCACTAGATGTTCCCTGTGTTAACACCTTCAGTCAAACCTCCCTCCAAGTTGCTGCTCCCAGCAGTTGGAACGTGATGCAAGAGACTTTGAAAATGGACAAATTGGTAGGCGGCTACGTGGCGTAGTGGGCAAGGCGCTCGCCACGAAATCTGGAGACGCTGGGCTTGCCTGTTCGAGCCCAGCGCTCCACATTTGCTTTCAGTTTAGCTGGTCGTCCGTACTAATACACATTGGCCGTATTAGGGGGTGGGAAACTGATGGGTGGGGATCGGGCGTTGTGGACAGCGACTCCTACAGGTCGGTTGGTGCGCCTGCGCAGTAGAATCAGGAAGTGTCGGGGGCAGCGTGAGCCTCCCACACGTTACTCCTCGCCACTGAGAGATCGAGCTGCGCAGGTGAAAAGATGCGACTGCTGTTACCTCAAGTACCGGAGGGGACTTGTGCTATGTATGACTTAGTCCACATTGCAGCCGGCTTGTGGGAGGCAAGAAACAGCGTTCGTGACAGGGGAGGGTTGAATTGGATGATACGAAATTGGGATGGGAGAAAATATAGAAAATGGGAGAAAAAGTGGATAATAAAAAAAAAAAAAAAAAAAAAAAATGACAAATTGATCCCCCTCACTACTTTTAACACTTTCAGTGCCAACAACGAGATATCTCGTATGTTCATGCCGACCGTTCAGTGCCAACGACGATAGAACTCGTTTTTTTTTATTAGCGATTTGAATTCATATTTCATCAATCTAGCCTCACGTTAGTGCTGCAAACTCTCTCTGAGCTCCATTGGGAAAATACCACCCCCTATCGTCTCTCCCTGTGGTACTGCACCCCATTGGAATGGATTGAATGAAACGCATGGGGGGGGGGGGGGGAATCCTGCTTCCTCATTTTACTTCTCAGGCAAGTCACCCGAGAGGATCGGATTCATTGCCGAGCCCCAGAACAGCGTGGAATACATATTTCCAGTACCCAGTGCTGATAAACGTGATCGATATTTTGAATGGCGATCAGGAATTGGAATAATCTTTTTGGAGAACATCTGATCTGAGGTAAGGAATCTATTTTACCAGTCTTAGGATAATCAGAGCTTTTTTCACAGAGATATCAACGTGTGCCCTATGTGTGTGTGTGTGTGTGTGTGTGTGTGCTGATCAGGAAATGAGATAATCGATTTTCAGCCCGCTTTTTTTTTTTTTTGTATTTTATTTTTTTATTCTTTTTTAAAACAAACATATAAACAAACATGACAACACACGATAAGATATACAAGCATTAATTGTCAGGGCACAACCAATGGGATCACCTTTTGGTTAGTTGTTTTATATAAGATATACCCATAATACCTGTTATCTAAAAAAAAAAACCCTACATACATATGCTCAGCTCGAACCCCCCCCTCCCGGACCCCACCTTGAGAAGTACCTCCACTATCCCTCGCACCTAACCAGACACTACCATTATAAGCTAGCTTTTATTCTCTCCACCACTTCTAACCACATTGACATTTTGGATTCATTGAGACCCAGAATTCTTGCTGTAGATATTTCATGGTAAATTACATCGAGATATGTAAGAAACCAAACTTTACGGCACATTTTTTCCGGTTGAAACCAGCGTGATGCGATCAGCTTTTTGGCTACTGTGATACCCGATAAAACCAATCTCTTTAGCTGTGGATTCACTGCAAACTCAAAAACATCATTCAACAGCAATACCGAGGGGTGTACAGGTATATTCCAAGATACGAGTTTTGATATTTGTTGGGTCACATCTTTCCAGAATGCCTTAACTGGTGAGCAGTCCCAATACATGTGCATAAATGTCCCTTCGTCCCCATTTGTACATTGGGTGCATTTGGAATCTTGTTTGAGCCCCATTCGGCACAGTCTTATAGGAGTCAAGTATGTCCTGTGAATATAGTTAAGATTGATTTGTTGATGATCCGGGTTCCTTGATGTAAGTCGGACATTTGCCCAGGCTCCTTGCCAATCAAAGTCATTTTCCAGGTCTGGTATATCCCTCCTCCAGACAGAGTCAAGTTGGAGGGTTTCATACGAGGACGTTAGCAATTGATGATAAAATTCTGAAACAAAACCTCTCGATGTCTCTCTTGAGTAGAAGAATTTGTGGTATCTGTGGTGTTCAATTGGTCTGTCTAATGGAACACCGTGAGACCTCAAACATAGCTCTAACTGTTTGTGAAAAAGCCATGTGGACTTGGTGAGATTAAATTTTTTGCGTATTTCTTTATCACTACAAAAACCCTGTTTGTTAAAAATATCCCCTAATGAGTGTATGCCTTGCTCTTCCCTTTTCAGCCCGCTTCTATAGCGTGCATAAGTACACATATACTATCGATAATCTAGCGTTTATTTGAAAACGATTCATAAATAGGCCGAAAAATTACAAAGTTTTGTGTATTCCAGAATATTCCAATAAAGGGCGATTATCACAGAATCTTTATATTTTCCTGAAACTTTCAAAAAACGAGCATTTTTCAAAATGGTATAAAATGGAAATGAACCGATTAAAAAACAATCCGTTTCGACAATGTTGACTGCAAACAAGTAATTGATAAGCGACGGCCAGATTAGACACAATTTAAGATGTAGTTTATGCATTCGCAAATATGAGAGCGCTATCATTGAAGTGGGTGGTGGCACGCAAGCACTAAATCGTGCGCCCTCTGCTGGCACTGAAAGTGTTAAGGGCTCTATCGCAGAGTTGTTTACACACACACCTGCAACTGTCACCCAACCTTTTAACTGCTATTTGACTGTTCTGCTGATGTATTACTGTACATACCTCGTAATTTTATTTGGTTGTTTGTTTGATGTGTGCTTTAATTATTTCCCTTACCTCTGTGATGTATGTATCGTCTGTCTCTTTTCTATTTTATGAAATTTTCTTCAAGAGGACCCTTTGTCCTCTCGCCAGGCCGTCATTGTAAATAACAATGTTCTTAATTGACCTGCCTGGTTAAATACAAATTAATTAATTAATATATGTAAACAACTCTGACTACAGCCATTGAAAACAAAGATTCCCAGCAATTAATCATGATCTAATCCCTAGCACATAAACACCATTTTTCTTTTTACATGGGTTAATTAATATTGTGATCAAAGAGTTACTACGGGAACCTCAAACCTCCAGGCTTTATTTACAGGGTTTGTACAACTTGGTTTGGGTAAAACACATTGTGAGTGTGTGCACCAAACATGATCTGGCGCTCTCATCTCTCCCCCACCCTGGGGGGGGGTTTCTCAATTGTCATAAATCATCACACCTTTCCTCTTTAATTAGCTCAGCTTGTCGTCTGGCTTAGTTAGTGGAAACAATAATAAAAGGGCCCAGATGAAAAGAAATGAGAGAAAATTAATATTGTGATTCATATTTTTCCACGCGAAGGAATATCACAACCGATGTGCCCCTGGCAACGCACACACAGATGTCAAAGGTCATTATCGTCGCAGTCTCCTCCCTCCTATTTCAATAGTCATTGGATGTGTGTGGGACCGGCTGGCTTGACTGTAGGTTTTAGGGTGCCTTCACACTTGCCGCGTTTAGTACGGTTCAATCGACCCTTTTCGGAAGTGTTTACTCCTTCTGTTCGGTTCGTTAGAGGGGAACTAGTGAGAACACTCCTGATTGACCCATTGAAAGCCCCGCCCTCTTTCCTTGATCCCCCAATCACAACGGCTGTGACTGGAAGATCAAGAAAAAAAAGAGGGTGGTGGTTTGACAGGGTATCTGCAGGTTTCAACAAGTTCAGTTTAAAGGAAAACTCCAACATTTTGGGAAATTAGCTCATTTAATATCTTCCCTGGAGTTACACAAGAAGATGCATACCTTTTTCATCTCTCTGCATGCATTGGGCTTAGGGAACGCCTGGACCATTAGCCTAGCTTAGCTTCATCACTGGAAGTGGGGCAGCCATCTAGCCTAGTTCACTACAGTCAGGAAATATACTCCAAATACAATCAAAATACAACTCCCAAACGTTCCTGTAAACATGTTGTGACCCGTGTATTTACCACATCTCCCAGTCACACAAGTCACACGAGTCTCCCAGTCACACAAGTCACACGAGTCTCCCAGTCACACAAGTCTCCCAGTTATACAAGTCACCCAGTCACACAAGTCTCCCAGTCACACAAGTCTCCCAGTCACATGAGTCTCCTAGTCACACAAGTCTCACAAGTATCCAAGTCACACGAGTCTCCCAGTCACACAAGTCTCCCAGTCACACAAGTCTCCAAGTCACACAAGTCTCCAAGTCACACGAGTCTCCCAGTCACACAAGTCTCCCAGTCACACAAGTCTCCAAGTCACACAAGTCACACGAGTCTCCCAGTCACACAAGTCTCCCAGTCACACAAGTATCCAAGTCACACAAGTCTCCCAGTCACACAAGTCTACCAGTCACACAAGTCTCCCAGACACAGTCTCCAAGTCACATGAGTCTCCCAGTCACACAAGTCACACAAGTCTCCCAGTCACACAAGTGACTTGGAGACTTGTGTGAATGGGAGATTTGTGTGACTGGGAGACTTGTGTGACTGGGAGACTTGTGTGACTGGGAGACTTGTGTGACTTGGAGACTTGTGTGACTGGGAGACTTGTGTGACTTGTGTGACTGGGAGACTTGTGACTTAGAGACTTGTGTGACTGGGAGACTTGTGACTGGGAGACTCATGTGACTGGGAGACTTGTGTGACTGGGAGACTTGTGTGACTGGGAGACTCGTGTGACTTGTGTGACTGGGAGACTTGTGTGACTGGGAGACTTGTGTGACTGGGAGACTCGTGTGACTTGTGTGACTGGGAGACTCGTGTGACTGAGAGACTCGTGTGACTTGTGTGACTGGGAGACTTGTGTGACTGGGAGACTTGTGTGACTTGGAGACTCGTGTGACTTGTGTGACTCATGTGACTTGGAGACCTGTGTGCCTGGGAGACTTGTGTGACTGGGAGACTTGTGTGACTTGGAGACTTGTGTGACTGGGAGACTTGTGTGACTTGGAGACACGTGTGACTGGGAGACTCGTGTGACTGGGAGACTCGTGTGACTTGTGTGACTGGGAGACTTGTGTGACTTGTGTGACTTGGAGACATGTGTGACTTGTGTGACTCATGTGACTTGTGTGACTGGGAGACTTGTGTGACTGGGAGACTTGTGTGACTGGGAGACTTGTGTGACTGGGAGACTTGTGTGACTTGGAGACTTGTGTGACTGGGAGACGCGTGTGACTGGGAGACGCGTGTGACTGGGAGACGCGTGTGACTGGGAGACGCGTGTGACTTGTGTGACTGGGAGACGTGGTAAATACACAGGTCACATGTTTACAGGAACGTTTGGGAGTTGTATTTTGATTATAATTATTTGGAGTATATTTCCTGACTGTAGTGAACTAGGCTAGATGGCTGCCCCACTTCCAGTGATGAAGCTAAGCTAGGCTAACGGTCCAGGCGTTCCCTAAGCCCAATGCATGCAGAGAGATGAAAAAGGTATGTATCTTCTTGTCTAAATCCAGGGAAGATGTTAAATGAGCTAATTTCCCAAAATGTTGGAGTTTTCCTTTAAGACTTTTTAATAGGGATGTCCGATATTATCGGCCTACCGATATTGGCATTAAAATGTAATATGGGAAAATATCGGTATCGGTTTTCAAACAAAAGAAAAGTTAATTTAACCTTTATTTACCCAGGCAAGTAAGAACAAATTCTTATTTTTTTTTTGTCAAAAGTATGCATAATGTTGTGTTAATTCCACAACAAGAGATATGTAATGTTAACCTGAAATTATTCCGTTTTTTGGGGGGGGGGGAAACCCCACATATATCGGTAGATATCGGTATCGGAAATTAAGAGTTGGACAATATCGGTATATGGGATATCGATAAAAAAGCCAATATCGAACATCCCTACTTTTTAATATCACTTAAAGCAAGATTTAATACCAATTTCACGGCCATACAAAAAAAAACGCATACTGTAGCGTAGGGCTGGGCGATAAAACGATAACGATAACTATCGCGATAAATTATTTCCTCGAAATAAACAAGAAACGTGGTCGCAAAGTTTCGATATATCGATTTTCCAAGCTTGGATATTAGCACACGCACTAACAACCAATCAGTGAAGGAGATGGCCAACAGTGAAGGAGACCCGCGGTGCACCTCTGGGTAGAGAGGTAGGACTCTAGTAGTAAACAAGGCTGGCTAGGATAACTAGCTTGCACGGCACTATTTTATATATTTACGTGCCGAGTATGTGTGTGGCGTGAATTCTGAGGCCACGTTTATAGTAGTGTGGGGTATACAGTGGACGTCGTTTCAATATATTGGGGCGGAAGAGAGTATTTTAGGGTAATATTTATTACATTGTCATGGAATACACCGCTTAGACACAACAGGCTGGCTAGGATAACTAGCTTGCACGGCGCTATTTTATATATTTACGTGCCGAGTATGTGTGTGGCGTGAATTCTGAGGCCACGTTTATAGTAGTGTGGGGTATACATTGGACGTCGTTTCAATATATTGGGGCGGAAGAGAGTATTTTAGTGTCATATTTATTACATTGTCATGAGATACTCCGCTTGTCGGCTAACTGCTAACGTGCGCGGACTGATGACGACATCAACTCGACTCGAGACATTCGCAGCAGCATAAGAAGTTAATTAAACTTGACAGACATTATATCGACGATAATTATCGATATCGAATTATATGAAAATAATTTTATCGCGATAACGTTTTTGGTCATATCGCCCAGCCCTACTGTAGCGACACTGAACTGGTGACTGCACTTGCGCGCCAATATTAATTATTGCACGTTCCATACAAGCTCTCGCCAGATGCACCAAGCTCCCAGTAGCCCCGCAAAAAACAACGAATACTAAAACATTTCATATATTTTATATTATTTCATCTTCCGACAGCCATCTGCCCCGCCCCCCACCCCCCCCCCCCCCCCCCCCAAAATGAATACCTGTGCAAATTAAATGTAAGAAATGTAAGATACCTTTTAAGGCCAAACCTCTTAAAGGATAACTCCACTATTTTGGGAAATTAGCTTATTTAACATCTTCCCTGGAGTTAGACAAGAAGATGCATACCTTTTTTGTCTCTGTATAACAATAATAATAAGTCGATCAGCTTTACTAAAATGTGTATTATTTGGGCTGTCCTCTATTTGGTCTGATTGTGTTCTCGCCTTAAAGGGTAAGTTCTGAATTTTTTTAGCCCTATCCACATTTCCTACGTACAAATGTGTTGATCAGTCCTTTCTCAGCACAATCCCTGCTGTTCTTCACACCGGACACTCGCAGCTCAGGCTAGTCGGCCACAAGACCAGTGTGAAGTAATGGGGTCACAGTCCAGTCAATGTTCAATCCCTGAAATAATTAATAATCATTGAAACCTGTTCCGCAGTGCACCCAAAGTAGGTCTGACTGTAGCAGCAGGGCCCCATTACTTTGATTTACTCCGTCAGTTGTGCTGAGGAAGCATGGATTGAGCTGAGAAAGGACTCAATGGAGCTCGGGGTGCGAAAACGTACCTGTTAAAACAAACCACTCCAGGGATCACTTGGGCTGAGACCACCTCACATAGGTGTGTTTGACGTGGAACCAAATTCGATTGACATATCTGCGGGGTATTTAAAAGTCTTAAAAAGTATTAAATTCATAATTCTCAATTTTAACATGCAACGGCCCACATGTGCCCTCTTGAGGTCGATTTGTCCACCGGTGCGACATGCCACGTTGGTGACCTCTAGCGGCTCGGGTGTGCATATTTTTTAATACAATATATAGATAGAAGAATTAAAGCCCTATTTGTTGTCTGTCGATTGGCGTCAAAATCCGTTCAGCAGTTCTCGAGTTACATGATGCCGATATGTGAGGCGTGCGCCAAAGTCTTTAGCAGACTTAAAAAAAAAATGAATACCACTCCCGATGCTCTATCTCCGTCAATCATTTGGCGATCTCAAACATTATTGGACAGGGTTGTAACCAATGAGTGAGGATTTCCAATGGTACCCCACATGGGGATAATCGAATCAGGGATATAGGTGAAAAGTCACGAGTGAAAACAGAAAGAAAAATGTTCGCTGAATGCATTGGAGGCTATGAGAAAATGGAAACCTGCAGCCTTTTTTTTTTTTTTTTTTTTTTTTTAACATTTGACCAAAGTCGCCCTATATCACTAATTTCTGAACAGACTTTTATGAAATTTGGATATGTACTACACAAGACTTCGGATTATGGACCCAGGGTGTATTTTCAGCCATACCAATTTTTTGGGAAATATACTTTTGGATATTGCAACTTATACAAAAAAAACGTGAGTACACAAGTTCAAGTTCAACTCAAGTTCAGACCTATGTTACTCGATTTCATTAGCACTAAAAGTGCATTTTTATTGTATCAGACACTTCAGAATGTTATCTTTCAAAAGAGACCAGGCTCATGCATGTGCTATAAGTATAAAGTATAGTACTTTGATTTGCAAGAAAAGTATGCAGTCCTCAAAAACTAAAATGGACACTTTTGGGGGGCGCCTGTTAAAGGATAACTCCACTATTTTTGGAAATTAGCTTATTTAACATCTTCCCTGGAGTTAGACAAGAAGATGCATACCTTTTTTGTCTCTGTGCGTGCATTTTAGCTTTGGGAATAGACGCTCCGTTAGCATAGCTTAGCTTCATCACTGGAAGTGAGGCAGGACAGTAGCCTTACAGTGCCTTACAGTGTATTGCAAGGTCTGACATTGACCAAACTTGATATGCATGACCTTGGTGGGCTCTAGGTCAACTCCTGAAAGGGGGGTCAAAGTCAGACTTTGCAATCAAAAGTTAGGGGGCTAATAACCCTTGCCATAATTTCAGTGCGCCCCTAACTTTTGATTGCAAGGTCTGACATTGACCCCCTTTTCAGGAGTTGACCTAAGCCATATACTTATAGCACATGCATGAGCCTGGTCTCTTTTGAAAGATAACATTCTGAAGTGTCTGATACAATAAAAATGCACTTTTAGTGCTAATGAAATCGAGTAACATAGGTCTGAACTTGAGTTGAACTTGAACTTGTGTACTCACGTTTTTTTTGTATAAGTTGCAATATCCAAAAGTATATTTCCCAAAAAATTGGTATGGCTGAAAATACACCCTGGGTCCATAATCCAAAGTCTTGTGTAGTACATATCCAAATTTCATAAAAGTCTGTTCAGAAATTAGTGATATAGGGCGACTTTGGTCAAATGTTTAAAAAAAAAAAAAAAAAAAAAAAAAAAAAAAAAAGGCTGCAGGTTTCCATTTTCTCATAGCCTCCAATGCATTCAGCGAACATTTTTCTTTCTGTTTTCACTCGTGACTTTTCACCTATATCCCTGATTCGATTATCCCCATGTGGGGTACCATTGGAAATCCTCACTCATTGGTTACAACCCTGTCCAATAATGTTTGAGATCGCCAAATGATTGACGGAGATAGAGCATCGGGAGTGGTATTCATTTTTTTTTTAAGTCTGCTAAAGACTTTGGCGCACGCCTCACATATCGGCATCATGTAACTCGAGAACTGCTGAACGGATTTTGACGCCAATCGACAGACAACAAATAGGGCTTTAATTCTTCTATCTATATATTGTATTAAAAAATATGCACACCCGAGCCGCTAGAGGTCACCAACGTGGCATGTCGCACCGGTGGACAAATCGACCTCAAGAGGGCACATGTGGGCCGTTGCATGTTAAAATTGAGAATTATGAATTTAATACTTTTTAAGACTTTTAAATACCCCGCAGATATGTCAATCGAATTTGGTTCCACGTCAAACACACCTATGTGAGGTGGTCTCAGCCCAAGTGATCCCTGGAGTGGTTTGTTTTAACAGGTACGTTTTCGCACCCCGAGCTCCATTGAGTCCTTTCTCAGCTCAATCCATGCTTCCTCAGCACAACTGACGGAGTAAATCAAAGTAATGGGGCCCTGCTGCTACAGTCAGACCTACTTTGGGTGCACTGCGGAACAGGTTTCAATGATTATTAATTATTTCAGGGATTGAACATTGACTGGACTGTGACCCCATTACTTCACACTGGTCTTGTGGCCGACTAGCCTGAGCTGCGAGTGTCCGGTGTGAAGAACAGCAGGGATTGTGCTGAGAAAGGACTGATCAACACATTTGTACGTAGGAAATGTGGATAGGGCTAAAAAAATTCAGAACTTACCCTTTAAGGCGAGAACACAATCAGACCAAATAGAGGACAGCCCAAATAATACACATTTTAGTAAAGCTGATCGACTGGTTATTGTTGCCGTTTTTACACCTCTTAAACATTTCTGATTCTGTTGGTTCACAAAAACACAGAAAAGAAACAACTTACGGGATCAAACAGCTTTGTTTATGAGCTAAACCAATGAAAAGCCGCAACAAAAGGGAACTATTTCCAGCAGACTCCTGTGTGAAAGTGCCCTTATTATAGAAGCACCGGTGCGTCGTCTCTTAGGGGCATTTACGTGTGCTGCTGACGTGCCTCTCGACCGCCTGTCCTTGCATCGCGCACCCTCTACCCGCCACCCTCCCACCCCTCCTGATGCACTCCCTCCCTCCCTGCCAGCCTGCCTGCCTGCCCTGCCGTGAAGTTTGCCAAGTGCACTTCATATGGACCGCCCTGGCTAAATTAATGACATCACTAAAAGGCTGGCCACAATATAAAGTTTGCATCTTGTCCAATATCCTAAGTGCCTCTGTGCCCCAACCCCCCCGCCCCCAGCTGCCCAAAAGGCTGGGCGTAGCGCGCACACTGGCCCTCATTTATAATATCTCAAAATGGATGGAAAAGAATAATTATCAGGCCGTTTTTGGTTCAAGTCCAAATGAAGAAAATAAGGCCAAGACGGCTGACGGGAGGGGGGGGGGGGCTGCCTGTCAGCAATATCTGAAAAGAAAGCTTCTTAGCATATATCTCCATTGCAATTTCAAAGTCCTGGGAAGAACCTATATCTATATAGGACAGTTGTACAATGCAAATACTTACCCAGTTTATTTCTCAGATCTTTGATGATGTCCAATTCTTTGTTGAGGAGGTGGATGGAGCCTCTTCGGACGTACATGTGGGATGATGACCCTGTAGGAATTAAATCACTGAATCATCATCCACCCAGTGTTTTACCTTCAGTCATGGTACGTTGTTATCTTAACACGTCACACACACTCAAGCACCACTTCTTCACCTGCCACTGTAACAAGCAGGTGTGGATATGTGGACCCAAGTGCAGACAGGAGACAGATGACGTTAAAAACAGAGGGTTATATTTAATGCAGAACAGACAGACGTACAAGCAGTGACTGACAGAATGGAATATGAATACACAAGGGGGTAATGACTAATAAACAACAGCTGGGGTTAAGGACAGATGATGAACAGCTGGTATAGGACTGAAATATGGGAATGCACGTGGAAGACACAGGGACACCTGCAGGACAGGGGTGGAAACACAACGAGAGGGGGAGACAATACGGAGAGGAGGAGGCAGGGTTAGAACTGGAGCTAGACGTCAGGGACATGACAGGACCACAAGCTCTAGGTGCGGCTCCCAACGTCCCACCAGGCCGACCGGGATGACGTGGTTGGAAGTCAGGTGATCAGCGTTGGGTTCAGCAGGAACCCAGGACCGCTCCTCCGGAATGTAGCCCTCCTTGACGACCAGGTACCGGAGGCCCCTGCCACGGCGGCGAACGTCCAGCAGCCTCCTGGCGGTGTAGGTGTTGGAGCCTCGATGACGCGGGAGGTGGTGGAGGTCTAGAGGAAGATGTGGAATGTGGGATGGCCACGACGGGAGCAGGGAAGCCGGAGCCAGACTGAAGAGTGGTCGATGACCTCTGCGATGGGGGGAATGTGCCGATAAACTTGGAAGGCCAGCTTCTGTGACTCCACCCTAAGTAGTAGGTCACGGGTGGAGAGCCATACCTTCTGGCCAGGTCGATACCTCACTCTGCTGGTCCAGGAAAAGCAGGGGCTGGCAACCGCGAGCGCACTGGACGGGGGTCAAACTGGTAGCAGAGCAGGGATATGTATTATGGTCCTATTCTACCCAGACCAACTGCCGACTCCAGGTGGTTGTGTTGGAGGAGACGAGGCAATGCTGGTTGGCTCGCTCTAACTGGCCATTGGTCAGGGGGTGGAAGCCGGATGACGGGCTGACAGTGGAACTGATGAGTCAGAGTGAACAGAAGGCACTGCTGAACTGGGACATGAACTGGGGGCTCCTGACAACGTTAGCAGGGAGACCAGGTAGCCTAAACACGTGCTGAACCATGGGCCATTTTCTTGGCTGAGGGCAGTTTGGGCAGGGGAATGAAATAAGCAAACTTGTAGAACCGGTCGACCACAGTGAGAATGGCGGTGTTGCTGTCAGAAGGAGGCAGGTGGTCCAGGGAGATGCGAGACCAGGGGCGACAAGGGACAGGCAGGGGCTGAAGGAGACCAGAGAGGGCATGCATTTCCCCAAAGGGATTAACACATTCTGCGCCAGAGCCGAGATTTCTCGGGTTAACTCGCCAGCGGTTGAGCGCCAGACCCGAGATTTCTCTGGTTTTGATCCTTTGATATTTTTCCTCTGATCCCCATTCTAAATCATCATCCGGATCATTCTAGCCAGCCCTGGGTCGTTTGTATATGTTTGAATTGCAATGCCGATCGACTATCACCAGGTGGCAGTATCGTCAGTGTCTGAACTGGAATGGCTTGGTGTTGATACACATCTTCCTTTTTTTTGTGGTAGGGGCTCCTCCTCCTGCTTGAACAGAGATTCACATTGATCGCCTCGAAATTCCGTTGCCTAAGCGTATTTTACCATCGAAACGTGTATAGACATAATACACTGGTAATCGCGATGGCGATGCGATCACTTGGAATTATTCTTTTTGGAATACCTTCTGGCTAAGGTAAGGTATATTCTATGTCTATTTTACCGAAACGTGTTTTTCTAACGATCACAGTTCTGTGTTTCACCGGATGTAAAACATGCTCGGCAAACACGATCACAGTTTTGAGTTAAAATGACCCCCCCCCCCCCCCCCCCCCCCCTTAACACTATGATCGCCGATGACGAGTTAAGACGTCATTCCTAGCCATGCTCATTCTGCCGAAGACGCCGTAACTCGTCTTTGATGTCAATATTTCAAAAATCTGTGATCGAAATCATATTTCCCCTCCGGAGCCCTGAGACACACTGCAAAGCTCCACTCAACTCTCTAGCGGTTCAAGAGCGCCATCTGGTGGCCGATCGGCAGATCGCCAACCGGAAATGACCCTTTGAACCGGAAGTGCTCATCCATATGTGGTCCGGGCACTCGCTATCGTTAGAGAGACTCCGTCTTGACACAGTGAACATCGATCGGTGCAAATAACTAAAAGAAAACAACATGATTTGGACGTATATACTATTATACAACCTGGAAATGGATCGGGCATTTCTCCATCCCATAATAGAAAAAATTCTGTTCCACGCTCATCTGCCAGCGGCGCGAGGAAGCCACGGTAAGATTCAGCGTTATATTCTAACGTGTTCCATATAAACTGCTATGATGAACATATGACCCACTCTGGATGAATCATCTAACGCTGCCCACGGAATTATAAACGATCCCCCGCCCATCCGGTCATCATCAGATGATACGTAGAAACTTCTAGAACCACGTCCAATTGACATTTTTTATCTCGCGCCGATTGCTATCAAACTGTATTTCATCATCAATATAATGCATTTGGAGCTATAAATCAAGTTCTGGAGAAAGCTGCAGAAAACAATAAAAACATACTTATACTTTAGACCATATTTTAGTATGAATATGTGAATGAAAAAGTTTAACGTTGCTACACCCTGAACAATACATATAAGACATTGAATGGGCCATAATAATGGCAATTTAGCAATAGAATTTAAAAAGTTATAGCCCTGCAAAGAAGGGGAACTTCTCCATAGACAAATAGAGATGGCGAGGGATGGTAAATTATGAATTGAACCCATGGCAATCAAAGTGTTAATGATTTTGTGAAGGTACATATGTACACATTATATACCTTTGATTTGAGAGTATTTGGGGGTTCAGGGAACCAGAACGGTTCGGGCTTATTGCACATAACATTGAAATCTCGCGATCTATGAAAAAAGACTGGATTATCTTGGAAATGCGCAATGTTTAGCATGTAATAAACTACAAACTACAGTGTGTAGAAAAAAATAAAAAAAATTCCATGTTGCACTACAAGTAGCGTATGTCAAATGAGCCACACCATTGTCTCCACAGCTATAATACAGAACACACACACAGATTTGCAAACATAGTGAAACACAGCGGAAACGACTATCAAGCTGGCCATCTAGCGGTAGAGATGGATAGAATGGCTGGCGCTGAAAGTGTTAATAAAGGAACACTTGACTGGATGCTGAGTGGACTTATTCTAGGCACAAGGCGGAGTAGGCAGAGACATAGTGGGCCACCAGGAAAGGCCGGCACAGGAACGATGGGGTGTGGCCGGTACCGGGGTGATCAGGTGAGGACTTTGAAACCGGCACAAACATGCGGTCAGCAGGTCCGTTACCAGGGTCAGGTTGAGAGAGCTGGGCCTCCCTGACCACATTCTCCACAGCCCAGGACACAACAGCAACCACATAGGAGGCTGGTTTCCGGAACACGGTTATCCTCAGGTGCACAGAACGGCAAAGAGTGCATCAGGCTTGGTATTTTTGTAACCAGGGATTTATGACAGAGCCCACCTGGCTTTGACCAGAGTTCATCTGCTTAGCCGTCTGGATGAGGGCCAGGTTCTTAGTTGCACTCCGCTGGAGACAGGCGACAAGAGAAAAAGTCAAGATGGGTGGGGTTTCTGGTCTTTGGGGGGGGAAGGCTCCACATCAGAAGCGTAGACAATGAAAGATCGAGATGGATCAGGATGAACCAAGACGGGAGCAGAGGTGAACCAACTCTCCAGCTCTGGGGGTCCAGTTGAAAGAGGAGCTGAGGCAGTCAAAGGGTCCACTATGGAGCTGTAGTTGCGAATGAAGCTCCTGTAGAAATTGGCGACTCCCCAGCAGCCGATGGAGAAGTTGCTTCACATGCTGTTCCAGTGCAACGACCCTGGTGTCAATTGCCTTCCAGAGACGTCGTGGTCAAAAACCTTTTTTAATTTCACCAACAAACAAAGGGAAACTGGAACTGGACAGTCGAGCATTGCTCCCACACCGCTGTCCTCCCAGCTAGGGCGCAGCTCTGAGCACTGAGAGAGAAAGCTTGACAGCTACCCGAAAAGCCATGGCACCGCTGCGGTGGAGGAAAGCCGGGCTCTTGGGGAGTAGCCTGTGAGGTGGCTGGATGGCAGGTGGACGGGCAGAGGTGAGCTGGAGCTCCGCCATGATCTCTTGGATGAGATGGTGGTATTTTGAGCTTGAATAGCTGCGTGCAGTTGCCGGGCCACGTCCACTGGGTCATAGTTTGTACGTACTGTAACAACCACGTGTGGAGATGTGGACCCAAGTGCAGACAGGAGGCACATGACGTTAAAAAACCCAACAGAGGGTTATATTTACTGCAGAACAGACTACTGATGTACGAGCACTGACTGACTGGCGGAGTGGAACACAAATACACAAGGGGTGATGACTAATAGACGACAGCTGGGGGTGATGACAAACGACGAACAGCCAGTATAGGACCGGGAGACGGGGACGCACATGGGGAGACAGACGAGGCCACCTGCAGGACATGGGTGGAAACACTAGGGAGAGGAGACGACAGGGGGTTAGAACTGGAGCTGGACATCACAGCTGTCTGAATATCTCAATAAACCTGTTGATTTTGAAGAAAGAAAAGAAAATACTAAAACGTCAACATACAAGTGACAACTCTCCTGTCGATTCTGGCAATTAACCTGCAGTGTTTTCAATTGTCTCTCACGCGTCAAATCCCCCTTTCCAGGAAGAGGTTGAAGAGTGTGTGTGAGTGTGTGTGTGTGTGTGTGTGTGTGTGTGTGTGTGTGTGTGTGTGTGTGTGCGTGTGCGTGTGCGTGCCCATGCCCTAATGCTACAACTCCTCGCTGTTATCTGTTATCGTTCCTTAACTCAACATAGGCATTGGGACTTAATCTTTATTAAGAAAGAAATCCCATCAAAACAGGTAATCCTGCCGCTCAGAACACAACGACGTGATCTCAAACAAAGTAAGAAATAATCTCCCGTGT